>NW_027648580.1:20000-22500 GCF_949987685.1 Ammodytes marinus
AGCATTTTTAAATGAACTCTATCAAAGTGACATTCATCTCACAAGTGAAATATCTGATGTGGAATTGGCCTTAGAATTTTTCACCAATACTTTCTCCTCCATTTTGAACAAGCATGCACCCCTTAAAAAGCACAGAGTAAAAAATAGATCAAACCCCTGGTTCACAAATGAATTGTCCGATATATTTGCAGAGAGAAATAAAGCATGGTCCCTAGCTAGACGCTCTGGTGAAAACTCCAAGTGGACTGCTTTCAGACAAATCAGAAATAGGTGCATATCCATGGTTAGGAAAGCTAAATCAGACTACTACCTCGAACTAATTTCAAACTGCTACTCCAACCCTGCACTATTTTGGAAGGCTGTGAATTATAACAAAAACAACTCTAGCACTGTTCCCAGTCAGTTAAAAATAAATGATCATATTTTAAATGATCAGAAAGAAATTGGTTTAGCTTTCAATAAACACTTTATAGCTGCTGGTAAACTCTTTCACAATGGAGTATCTACGCCTTCTACGCCTACCACCACGAGAAATAAAAATAGCATACCACCTGTCTCTAAAACTCCTCTTTTCAGCCTTGTTCAAGTCCCAACAAGTATTGTTGTAGATGCGCTTCTTGCCATCAACCCCAGGAAGTACATGGGAGAGGACAATTTGGACCCATTTTCAATAAATCTCTCTGCACTTATCATATCAAAACAAATAACCCATATTTTTAATCTTTCCATCTCTTCTGGTATTGTTCCTAAAGTCTGGAAAAAAGCTCACGTCATTCCATTACATAAAGGGGGTGACAAAAGTGATCTTAACAATTACAGGCCAATTTCCAAACTCCCATGCCTGGCAAAAATTCTAGAATCAGTCATTAATACTCAGTTGAAATCCTTTTTATCCAGTGCTTCCATTTTGAGTCCATTTCAATCTGGTTTTAGGGCAGGCCACAGTACTATATCTGCTGTCACTTTGGTCTTAGACAACATTGTTACAGCTATCGATAAAAAAATGCACTGTGCAGCAGTTTTTGTTGATCTGTCAAAAGCTTTTGATACTTTAGATCACCATTTGCTTTTAGAGAGGCTGCATGAAATTGGTTTTGATTATTCTACATGTAGCTGGTTTAGGGACTATCTCTCTGATAGACAGCAGTCAGTTAAGCTGGGAAGCTACCAAACTGAGTTTTTAACAGTTACAAATGGTGTTCCGCAGGGCTCAATTTTAGGTCCAGTCCTATTCACAATTTACATCAATAACATTGTTTCATCACTACAAAACTGCCATGCCCATTTGTATGCTGACGACACTGTACTGTATTGCATTTCTGATTCAGTGCAACAATCTGTTCAGAACCTACAGAGCTCTTTTAACACCCTGCAGAACTGTCTAGTGGATCTCAGGCTTGTCCTTAATATAGAAAAAACAAAATATATGTGCTTTTCCAGAGCAAGAATTACACATTTTAATGATCTTATTATTCACACAAATAATGGATCTCATATTGAAAGAGTCACTGAATATAAATATCTTGGCATCTGGATAGATGAAAAACTCTCTTTTACATTTCACATAAAAAATCTTGTCTGTCGTCTCCGACAAAAGATTGGCTATTTTTATAGGAATAAAGCCACCTTCCCGTTGTTCAGTAGGAAAAGGATTATTGAGGCAGTTTTTATGTCTGTCCTTGATTACGGTGATGTGGTTTATCGGCATGCATCTCGTTCATGCCTTAAACTCCTAGACTCTGTATTTCACTCTGCTTTGAGATTCATTACAGGAGATGCTTATGATACACACCATTGTGTTTTATATGAAAAGGTTGGGTGGTCCTCCCTTAAGGAGAGACGTGATGCACATTGGCATATTTTTATATATAAAGCTCTGACTGGAAAGCTACCACTATATTTGACAGAAATGCTGCTTATTTCAGATGGGCTTTATCAAACCCGCTCAACTGACATGCTCATGTTATATGTCCCCTATGCCCGGTCTGAGCTTGGTAAAACCGCTTTTAGCCATAGTGCCCCTGACTCCTGGAACAGCCTACAACATACAATTAAAATAAATACACTCATAACTGTTAACCAATTTAAAATTATTATTTTGAATCAGCCCCTCTACACTTGTAACTGTTTTAATTAGGCTATTATGTCTCTCATTCAATTGATCTGAATGTTTTAAATTGTTGTTGTCTGTGTGTGTGTGTGTGTGTGTGTAAACTTGTTATGTATTCTCATTGTATATTGTGTATATGTACAAACTCAACGTCATTGTAAAAGAGGGTCACCCCTCAATTGATCTTTCGAGGTTAAATAAAGGAAAATGAAATGAAAATGAAAAATATGTTGGGCTGCGAAGGATACATCTGATGCAGCCTTCAAAACCGTGAAACGAAGGCTGCATTTCACGACCGCATATGAGGAGCCTTGCAAATGGGACAGCCTTTGCGCGCCGCAATGACGCAATCGGTCTTCAAATGCAGCCTACGTAGAGTGCAACCCCTGA
>NW_027648580.1:30000-32647 GCF_949987685.1 Ammodytes marinus
GGCAGGAATGAAAACATTTTATCATTCACAGACAAGATTCGGGGCTTTATGGGCAAACTGACCCTGTGGCGCGAGGCTTTGGAACAGGGCTCCATGAACATGTTCCCGCTGGCATCAGCTGCGCCACAGGCAGCCAGTGAGCGCGCTATATATGCCGAACACCTTCAGACCTTAAAAGAGAGGTTTGAGCGCTATTTTCCACGTGTGGCGGACATCGAGGACAATGACTGGATCCGAGACCCATTCAACCAGGAGTCCGAGTCCTCAACCGAGAAGCTCACTATGAAGGAGAGAGAGGAGAGCGCAGAGCTCCGTGCGGACCGCACGCTGAAACTGAAATTTAGTGAGCTCACACTCGATCAGTTTTGGTTGGTTTGTGCATCAGAATATCCAACCATCTCCCACCACGCTATCGACCAACTTCTTCATTTCCCCACCACCTACCTGTGTGAGTTGGCGTTCTCCACTCTTGTTTACATGAAGAACAAGACCAGGTCACGGCTCTCTGTTGAGCAGGACTTGCGAGTGGCCCTCTCCTCCGTGCCACCAAGGATTAAAAAAATCTGTGCGCCCCGACAGGCACATGTGTCCCACTGATTTGTTAGTAGGCAGAATATTTACAAAAAAAGCCTGATTCTAAATGTTACAGTTATAATTTGTGGGTCAGATTCAGGACCATGCAGCTTTCTCATGGACAGTTCTCTGCTGAATTTCTGTTTCCTTTGCCTCACCTGTCTGGTTGAAATGGGTGTGTTTGATTAAGCCCAATTTGATAAAGTTTAAATATTTTTGTGAAGTATTTTGTTAATAAATATTTCATGAGTAGAATAGTTGTCTTTGTCACATCGTATTTGGCATTAGTAAATAATTATAAACTTAACAGATAAACAGATGATATTAGTGATAACACGTGTTATAAGGCTATGTTGCACAATAGGTGTGCCTTGAAATTTTTATTTGTCCTTTGGTGTTTGGGAACCACTGGTGTAGTGGATAGAGCGTGTACCATATTGGCTCCGGCCTTCGTTGCAGTGGTCGCGGGTTCAAATCCGACCCGTGGACCTTTACTGCAGGTCATCCCCCCTCTCTCTCTCTCTCTCTCTCTCTCTCTCTCTCTCTCTCCCCATTTCAACTCTGTACTGTCTAATAAAGCTTGAAAATGCCAAAAAATTAATAAAATAAAATAAAAGACTCTGTACTGTCTAATAAAGCTTGAAAATGCCAATAAATAATCTTAAAAAATAAATAATAATGATAATTCCCCTACAGGATGAAGATGAGACGCCTGGCCAAGGAGCAGCAGGACGAACTGGAGACAGACATGACCATCCTGAGACAGCTGCTGCAGCAGGAGAGTGACGAGAAGCAAGGGAGGGCTCAGAGGAAGGTGTGTGTGTGTGTGTGTGTGTGTGTGTGTGTCTGTCTGTGTGTGTGTGTGTCTGTGTGTGTGTGTGTGTGTGTGTGTGTGTGTGTGTGTGTGTCTGTGTGTGTGTGTGTGTGTGTGTCTGTGTGTGTGTGTCTGTCTGTCTGTCTGTCTGTCTGTCTGTCTGTCTGTCTGTCTGTCTGTCTGTCTGTCTGTCTGTCTGTCTGTCTGTCTGTCTGTCTGTCTGTCTGTGTGTGTGTCTGTCTGTCTGTCTGTCTGTCTGTCTGTCTGTCTGTCTGGAACATATTGTAGAAATTGACATAAAGCGACTTTGACTTTCTGCTTTTGATGACAATAAATAAATGTAGTGATAAATTGGCCAGTAGAGGGCGGCAGTGATCAGCTGAGCTCATCGGGAACCTGTAGCTGACATGGACTGTGTCTTGATTCAGGGGTTGCGGTCTTGGAACCGGCCTCGTAGGCTGCATTTGAAGACCGATTGCGTCATAGCGGCGCGCAAAGGCTGTCCCGTTTGCAAGGCTCCTTGCAAGGCTCCTCATATGCGGTCGTGAAATGCAGCCTTCGTTTCACGGTTTTGAAGCAGTTTTGAAGGCTGCATCAGATGGATCCTTCGTGGCCCAACATATCCCAAGATTCATTGCGTTTTTTTCAGAGATTGCATAAAATAAAATAAAAAATAACAAAACAGCAACGTGTTGCTCCATCTTCTTAACTTTTATCTTCCTTTCTTTTTTTCTTGTACTTTTTTTTCTTTTCGTCTGGTAGACAACTTCTTTTTCTTTTTTCCTCCGCTGACAGGGCTGTCTCCGTTGGCAGCAATCAGGGTTGCTAGGCAGCACAGAAGTGGCGAGTCGTCACGCAAGGTAACGGCTTGTTACGTAAACCGGAAATGCTCGTAAACGGAGACCTGCGGAGACCGTCTCGTTTAACAACGCTCGTTGGCCTTAAAACCGGCCTTAAATCGGCCTTCATAGGCTATAGCCTTCATAGACCGCGAGACTGCGTCCTACCAAGTGCGTGGTCTCTGAATCAAGACACAGCCATGGACTAACTATAAACTGTCTGTGTGTCTCTCTCTCTCTCCATCTCTCTCTGTTTCTGTCTCTCCCTCTCCCTCCCTCTCTCTCTCTGTCTCCCTCCCTCCCTCCCCCCTTCCTCTCTCTCTCTCCCTCCCTATCTCTCTCTCTCTCTCCATCTCTCTCTGTTTCTGTTTCTGTCTCTCCCTCCCTCTCTCTCTCTGTCTCCCTCCCTCCCTCCCCCCTT
>NW_027648579.1:0-2500 GCF_949987685.1 Ammodytes marinus
AGAGAGAGAGAGACAGACAGAGAGAGAGAGAGCGGGAGAAAGAGAGAGAGAGGGAGAGAGAGAGAGAGAGAGAGAGAGAGGGAGAGAGAGAGAGACTGGCGATGGATGTAAGGTGAGAACGCTGAGAAAGGACAAATAAACAAAGGTGGCGATGAGGGTCTGAGGTGAATTAATTGTATCAGAGTCTCCAGAGACGCATAGGAACAGTAGACAGTGTGTGTGTGTGTGTGTGTGTGTGTGTGTGTGTGTGTGTGTGTGTGTGTGTGTGTGTAATCTGGATACAGTATTAGACTTCTATAGACCGGCTTAGCCAGACGTACACCTCTTTAAAGCTACAGTGCATAACTTTAAAAAAAAAAGGTAAATCAATGGAGCGCTCTGGTGGTGTAGTGGATAGAGCGTGTACCATATTGGCTCCGGCCTTCGTTGCAGTGGTCGCGGGTTCAAATTCGACCCGTGGACTTTACTGCAGGTCATCCCCCCCTCTCTCTCTCTCTCTCTCTCTCTCTCTCTCTCTCTCTGTCTCCCCATTTCAACTCTGTACTGTCTAATAAAGCTTGAAAATGCCAAAAAAATAAATCATAAACAAAATATATATATAAATCAGTGTCATTAACATTCTAGCCATTGTCAAACGAGTTGAGACAAAGTTGATAAAGCCTATCAGCTCCCTACAAACCTCTCTCTGTATTTCTCAGTATGGCAGCGTTTACAAACTGGTGTCACCCCCCCCCCCCCACCCTCCCCACACACACACACACACACTAACACTGGTGCAGGAGCTCAGAAAAATCCCAAGAAGAGCCCAAGAAATGTTTCAGTTGTTGTTTATACTGCTAAGACAAAAACCTGCATGCACAAACAATGTTGTCTGCGCCTTCCTAGTTTTTATATACAGTGGGCGTCCTGGGGAAATGCACCTGTTGGAAGACCAAGAAGAAGAAGAAGTACTATAGAATAAATAACTAAATACATATTCACCTCATCACTTGATATTGTGGAAAGACTTGAGGCTGTGGTGGATGATGCCATCTTTAGTAACTATAGCTTCTTGTCCTTGAAGGCCACCGTAGCCAAAATACACCATTAATATTACAAACATCCCCTGCGTTCCAAATCACATACTCTTTCTTTTTACTACACTACATACTAAAGTACAGAAGAGTTTTAGGGCCACAGACAGGAGAGAAAAGAAATCAGATGAGGAAGATTTTTTTTTCATTATGTTGAAAAAATTTCAAGAACAAAGACGAATACTCCAAAATGCTATTGTAGTTAGTGGGGCATTTATGTATTTTCAGCATACTACAATTGACCTGCATGTATGTAGCCTATTGGGACATCCTAAATCTTTTTCTGGCATACTAAATAGTAGGGAAGTATGGGGGATTGGAACGCAGTGATCTTAAATTGAAGCAGATTACTTAAGTAAACATATCTTCAATCACCTCATCACTTGATATTGTGGAAAGACTTGAGGCAGTGGTGGTGGATGATGCCATCTTAAGTAACTATAGCTTCTTGTCCTTGAAGGCCACCGTAGCCAAAATACACCTTTAATATTACTAACATCACCTTTAAATTGAAGCGGATTAAAACAGGAAGTACATTTAAACGCTCACTTGCTTTTCCTTTTATTTTGAAATAAGTACCCGGATGTCCCACTGATACTATGTTCCTCCAGTTAGCTTGACTCTGGTGACAGTGTAAAGTGGGCAGAGCCGCGACTTGTGTCTCTGAAAGTCAAATACACCCTCGAGGCAACAACGGCAGCTCAACAGCCAAAAATTAGAGGAAACCAACCGTGTCATGACGCTGAAACCAATTCTAGAAATTGATTAGGATTTAATTCTGATATATATATATTTTTTTAAATTATAGGCTAAATTACCCCAAAATCAATATGAGGGCTTTACATGAGTGGACCAGTAACATTCATAACATTTTAGTGCTTTATGAATTCTAGCCTATTTTATTTTTATTTTTTTAACCCTACCATGCATAAGAGATGGATACGCCGGGGGCTGCCTCTACTGATCGTCACTTTCTTCATAATTATCTACCTTGATTTCCAATTACGCACGACTGGCAGCCTTTCTAAACTCACCATCCACTTACCATCATCACATGGCGGAGCTATTCACAATCACCGGTCCATCCAGGAGGCTTCATCCCCGGACAAGGAGGCACCAAAGCCCGCAAGCAACAGCAGTGTGAGCCGTGGGGGGAACCAGGGATATGGATATGTCACACTCACCCAGGCCAAACTGAAGCTAGACGACATCTATCTCGCTGTGAAAACTACCGGTCGGTTCCATAAGACACGACTCGCGTTGCTATTGGAGACATGGATATCCAGAATCAAAGCGAATGTGAGTTGATGTTATTTTTAATATTTGAATATATTTAAAAACAAGGACTTGGTTTTATTTTTTTAAGGGCTGTTTTGGGACTGTTGTGAAATATGTTAGATTTCAGACAGACTTTTGGTTACTGCTCT
>NW_027648578.1:0-2500 GCF_949987685.1 Ammodytes marinus
CCTTAAGAGAGTCATAGTTACTCCCGCCGTTTGCGGTGGGCTGGATAACCAGGGGCACGAAACGAAAGCAGGGTTAAGCTGAAAAAGGCCTCAAGCCTGAGGCCTTCTGGGCTTCACCGTGGTGAACTTAGAAAAAAAAAAAAAAAAATCCTGATGGGTCACCAGGGGCACGAAGGGACTTAGGCTCTGGAGCGCAGGCAGTGAGCTGGGTGACCAGGGGCACGAAAAAAAAAAAATCCTGATGGAGTACCAGAGGCACGAAGGGACTTAGGCTCTGGAGCGCAGGCAGTGAGCTGGGTGACCAGGGGCACGAAGGCATTTGGCTACCTTAAGAGAGTCATAGTTACTCCCGCCGTTTGCGGTGGGCTGGATAACCAGGGGCACGAAACGAAAGCAGGGTTAAGCTGAAAAAGGCCTCAAGCCTGAGGCCTTCCGGGCTTCACCGTGGTGAACTTAGAAAAAAAAAAAAAAAATCCTGATGGGTCACCAGGGGCACGAAGGGACTTAGGCTCTGGAGCGCAGGCAGTGAGCTGGGTGACCAGGGGCACGAAAAAAAAAAATCCTGATGGAGTACCAGAGGCACGAAGGGACTTAGGCTCTGGAGCGCAGGCAGTGAGCTGGGTGACCAGGGGCACGAAAAAAAAAAAATCCTGTTGGAGTACCAGAGGCACGAAGGGACTTAGGCTCTGGAGCGCAGGCAGTGAGCTGGGTGACCAGGGGCACGAAAAAAAAAAAAATCCTGATGGAGTACCAGAGGCACGAAGGGACTTAGGCTCTGGAGCGCAGGCAGTGAGCTGGGTGACCAGGGGCACGAAAAAAAAAAAATCCTGTTGGAGTACCAGAGGCACGAAGGGACTTAGGCTCTGGAGCGCAGGCAGTGAGCTGGGTGACCAGGGGCACGAAAAAAAAAAAATCCTGATGGAGTACCAGAGGCACGAAGGGACTTAGGCTCTGGAGCGCAGGCAGTGAGCTGGGTGACCAGGGGCACGAAAAAAAAAAAATCCTGATGGAGTACCAGAGGCACGAAGGGACTTAGGCTCTGGAGCGCAGGCAGTGAGCTGGGTGACCAGGGGCACGAAAAAAAAAAAAATCCTGATGGAGTACCAGAGGCACGAAACGAAAGCAGGGTGAAGCTGTAAAAAAGCCTCAAGCTGGAGGACTTCTGGGCTTCACCGTGGTGAACTTAGAAAAAAAATATATTTTCCTGATAGAGTACCAGGGGCACGAAACGAGAGCACGGTACCAGGGGCACGAAAGTCTTTGCGGATTACCAGGGGCACGAAAGTCTTTGCGGGTTACCAGGGGCACGAAACTCCGGAGCGGCCGGATCTCGTCCTTTAACCCAGGGAGGGGTGCTTAAGGGTGGGCCCGCGGGACCGAGAGGAGGGCCGGGTCAGGGTGGGCCCGCGGGAGCGTGAGGAGGGCCGGGTCAGGGTGGGCCCGCGGGAGCGTGAGGAGGGCCGGGTCAGGAGCGTGAGGAGGGCCGGGTCAGGCTGTGAGGCTTTGCGCGGGGAGGGCCGTGCCCAGTCAGAGTGAGTGAGAGGTGGGAGAAGGCACCGGTGTCTCTGCCCTGGGTCTCTGCCTGGGTGAAGGGTCTCCCAGATGGGGGAGAGTGGTGTCAGGCCTGGGGAAGGAGGGACGAGGCGCTGGGGCCCTGCCCGGGCGAAGGCTCTCCCAGGCGGGGAGAGTGGTGTCAGGCCTGGGGAAGGAGGGACAAGGCGCTGGGGCCCTGCCTGGGCGAAGGCTCTCCCAGGCGGGGAGAGTGGTGTCAGGCCTGGGGAAGGAGGGACAAGGCGCTGGGGCCCTGCCTGGGTGAAGGCTCTCCCATATGGGGAGAGTGGTGTCAGGCCTGGGGAAGGAGGGACGAGGCGCTGGGGCCCTGCCTGGGTGAAGGCTCTCCCATATGGGGAGAGTGGTGTCAGGCCTGGGGAAGGAGGGACGAGGCGCTGGGGCCCTGCCTGGGCGAAGGCTCTCCCAGGCGGGGAGAGTGGTGTCAGGCCTGGGGAAGGAGGGACAAGGCGCTGGGGCCCTGCCTGGGTGAAGGCTCTCCCATATGGGGAGAGTGGTGTCAGGCCTGGGGAAGGAGGGACAAGGCGCTGGGGCCCTGCCCGGGCGAAGGCTCTCCCAGGCGGGGAGAGTGGTGTCAGGCCTGGGGAAGGAGGGACAAGGCGCTGGGGCCCTGCCCGGGCGAAGGCTCTCCCATATGGGGAGAGTGGTGTCAGGCCTGGGGAAGGAGGGACAAGGCGCTGGGGCCCTGCCCGGGCGAAGGCTCTCCCAGATGGGGAGAGTGGTGTCAGGCCTGGGGAAGGAGGGACAAGGCGCTGGGGCCCTGCCCGGGCGAAGGCTCTCCCAGGCGGGGAGAGTGGTGTCAGGCCTGGGGAAGGAGGGACAAGGCGCTGGGGCCCTGCCCGGGCGAAGGGTCCCACAACCTGGGGAGAGTGATGGCTTGACTGGGGTCAGAGGGAATAAAATGAAAGAAAGAAAGAAAAAAAGGTCAAAA
>NW_027648577.1:0-1000 GCF_949987685.1 Ammodytes marinus
ACACACACACACACACACACACACACACACACACACACACACACACACACACACACACACACACACACACACACACACACACACACACACACACACACACACACACACACACACACACACACACAACACACACACACACACACACACACACACACACACACACACACAGACACCACACACACACACCACACACTGATGGACAGACAGACAGACACACTCACTCACTCACTCACACACACACACACACACACACACACACACACACACACACACACACACACACACACACACACACACACACACACACACACACACACACACATAGACAGACAGACAGACAGACACATTCACACATTACATGTAACAGCAAATGAGGACCATCAGATAGTTTTTCTTAATGCCTTTGTCATGGTATACGCTCACACCAGGAACAACAGCTGGCGTGGTAAAAACACTACCGCTTTTGTCCAAAGGGGGGCGCTAGAATTAAAACACTAAAAGTTCCTCGTAGCACCTTTTACTATTCACTCAACCTAGTAATACTACCGTTAAAAAGCTGTGTGAATGAACCTGATCCTGACTGTAATCCATGGTGATATCCTCTGGTTCTCACCAGAAGCCGGCGGCCCCAGAGGCGGATGTTTTACCCAAAGCAGTGAGCAGTTCCCTGGGCCGGCCGACAGAGGATCAGCCCCTCAACACTCCCACACACAACGGTAGAACCAGCCTCATTTATAACGGTGTGCGTAGAAACATTCACAAAACATTGCGTCCGCACAAAACCAAGAATGTGCTGCGCAAATTTTTCTTTTTAGATTTATAAAACTGTGCGGCGCACAGTTGCACGCAATCTTCCCTTTATAAATACCCAACCTGCGGTGAATTGTGGGCGGACAATCACAATCTACCATAGATGGCGAATGCTAAAACAGCTCCTGAATATGATGACGTTCTTAATAAGCATTTGACTGACATGAGGAGAGAAGGGAGGTGACCGCCG
>NW_027648576.1:0-7500 GCF_949987685.1 Ammodytes marinus
GTGTGTGTGTGTGTGTGTGTGTGTGTGTGTGTGTGTGTGTGTGTGTGTGTGTGTGTGTGTGTGTGTGTGTGTGTGTGTGTGTGTGTGTGTGTGTGTTTTACCCAAGACCTACAAATCACTTTACGCTTTCTATAGCGCCAATGACTCTCCCTGCGTTCCAATCCCCATACTTCCATACTATTTAGTATGCCAGAAATTCAGGATGTCCCAATACATGCACGTCAATTGTAGTATGCTGAAAATACATAAATGCCCCACTAACTCCAATAGCGTTTTGGAGTATTCGTCTTTATTCTTGACATTTCTCGACATAATGAAAAAAAAATCTTCCTTATCTGATTTTTTTTCTCTCCTGTCTGTGGCCCTAAAACTCTTCTGTACTTTAGTATGTAGTGTAGTAAAAAGACTAAAAGTATTCTGTACTTTAGTATGTAGTGTAGTAAAAAGACTAAAACTCTTCTGTACTTTAGTATGTAGTGTAGTAAAAAGAAAGAGTATGTGATTTAGAACGCAGGGAAAATGTCAGTTTTGTGAACTGTCCAGCACTATGAATGAGACGGTGTATTTGAATAATGTTTGTTTATAACGTCAATATAAGAAGAACAATATATACGTGTGTGTGTGTGTGTGTGTGTGTGTGTGTGTGTGTGTGTGTGTGTGTGTGTGTGTGTGTGTGTGTGTGTGTGTGTGTGTGTGTGTGTGTGTGTGTGTGTGTGTGTGTGTGTGAGAGCAAGAAGAACAATAAATATAAAACGACTTACGGTTTCATTCAATAACACCCAGCAGTTAAGAGCCTCAATAATAGCAATAGTTTCATTTTGCACCGCCGCCATCCATCACATTCACAAGGCGTAAAATGCAACGACTGATATCGCACATATATCTCACTTTGGGAAGCAGTGTTTTCATCTCTCTCTCTCTCTCTCTCTCTCTCTCTCTCTCTCTCTCTCTCTCTCTCTCTCTCTCTCTCTCTCTCTCTTTCTCTCTCCCGCTCCCTCTCTCTCTCTCTTTTTCTATCTCTCTCTCTCTCGCTCTCTGTCTCTCTCTCTCTCTCTCTCTCCCGCTCTCTCTCTGTCTCTTCTCTGTCTCTCTGTCTCTCTCTCTGTCTCTTGCTCCCTTTCTTTTTCTGTCTCTATCTCTCTCTCCCCTCTCTCTCCCACTCCCTCTCTCTCTCTCTCTTTTTCTATCTCTCTCTCTCTCGCTCTCTATCTCCCTCTCTCTCTCTCTCTTTCTCCCTCTCTCTCTATCTCTCTCTCTGTCTCTCTGTCTCCCTGTCCAACTCTGTCTTGCTCCCTCCCTCTCTCTATCTCTGTCTCTCTCTCTCTTTCTCCTTCTCTCTCTGTCTCTCTCTTTCTCACTCTCTCTCTCTCTGTCTCTCTGTCTCCCTGTCCAACTCTGTCTTGCTCCCTCCCTCTCTCTATCTCTCTCCCTCTCTCCCTCTCCCCCCTGTCTCTCTCTCTCTCACACAAACAGACACACACACACACACACACAAACACACACTCCGTCCCCTCCCACCCCCCCCCCCCCCCACACACACACACACACACACACACTACAATACAACCAAAGTGATAAATGTTTCCAGTGCTAAATCAAAAGCTATAGAACAACTGACCTCAGCGCCCACTGATGCTAACGGCCGCGCTGCCCTTAAACTGAAATCGATAGCTTATCTTCTCACATCTCACACATTCAGCTGATGCAACCGGCTGGGAGAACACACACACACACACACACACACACACACACACACAGAGACACACACACACACACACACACAGACACGCACACACACATGCACATACACACACATACAGACACGCACACACACACATACAGAGACACTCACACACACACACACACACACACACACACACACACACACACACATAGAATGGATGGATGGATGTGTTCATTGCTGTCTTGTTTGGAAAAAATTAACTATTTTAAATTGTTCAGTTCAAGTAGGGGAGAGTGGCCTAAGTTGTGCCGGTGGGGAAGTTGTGCCACCCCTTTTTTTCTAGAAAACCATAGAAGAAATTGGAAATGTGACCACATATTTAAGAAGAGCCATCCATTTGACTCATCCTGTAAAGAAGGGAGACACAAGGAATAAGATATAAGCACATTTAAAGGTGCAGTGTGTAATATGACATCATCAAGAAAGTTCTACAAAAGTTCTAGAATGCAACGCTCCCTGGGTAACCCCAACCCTTTCGGATAATAACAGAAGCTACAGTGGCCTTCAAGGACAAGAACAATTCTAAATTTTAAACAATGCACCTGATGACATTCCAACTATGACACTTTCAAGATGGCAGCACTAGGCCTTGGTCCAAAATATGCAGAAACATGGACATATATGAGACCCTTTCTAAGGGGAAAAAAAATAAATGTTTCAGCTATTATGCACTAAATTAAATGTACTTATGGATATTATAATGACTTTCTACATAATCTGCTAGGAAATAAAACCCAAAATTCTACACACTGCAGCTTTAAGCTAAAAAACCGTTTCCATCCATACAGCTAACAATGCAATTACATATAGACTCAAAGCACATGAAATATAAGTAAGGATATGTCTGCTCAA
Organism: Ammodytes marinus; assembly: GCF_949987685.1. Classification (NCBI taxonomy): domain Eukaryota; kingdom Metazoa; phylum Chordata; class Actinopteri; order Uranoscopiformes; family Ammodytidae; genus Ammodytes; species Ammodytes marinus. The sequence goes on from NW_027648576.1 coordinate 2,597, forward strand.
ATGTAACCACACAAACTACTCTATTTATAGGCATATGTTTGAGTAGAATGAACATTTTGGTTTTATTCTACAAACTACTGACAACATTTCTACCAAATTCCCCCCGTAAAAACCTTGTCATTAAAGAGCATTTTCAATAAGTAATGTAGAGATGAAGATTGAAGAAAAATCCAGACTGGTCTCTTCATTTTTGTCCAGAGCTGTGTAACATAAGCATGTCAGTGGAGCGAGTATACAGTGTTATATGGATGTGTTCCAAAGCAGAAATATTGACCCACCTCTCACACACACACACACACACACACACACACACACACACATACACACACACACTCTCACACACACACACACACACACACACACACACACACACACACACACACACACACACACACACACACTCTCACACACACACACACACACTATCACACACTATCACACACACACACACACACACACACACACACACACACACACACACACACACACACACACACACACACATTGACCCACGTCCCCCTTTATTGCTCCTGATAAAGTGAAGGCTTCTGTTTACATGGAGCAGAAAGTCATGGGCCAATACGATGACTCATAGCCAGAAGGGACCTCGCCTATAAGAATGATTCACATTTCCGTAAATGGTTCTTTGATCATATATGTGATGGGTGTGTGTGTGGTGTGTGTGTGTGTGTGTGTGTGTGTGTGTGTGTGTGTGTGTGTGTGTGTGTGTGTGTGTGTTGGTAGTAAGAAATAACGGTAAAGTAAAAAAATCAATTTTTGTCCGCCAAGGTACATTTTGACACTAATGTAACTCCTAGGGGCAGTTATTGGACATTCAAGGTAACTATATGTGTACCTTCCTGAAGGCCAAACATGTGCTTTCATGTATGGTCTTTCTAAACGTTGACATACAATATTAGGAGAAAGTCTGTGTTAAAGGTGCAGTGTGTAGAATTTTGGGGTTTTATTTCCTAGCAGATTTTGTAGAAAGTAATTATAATATCCATAAGTACGTTTAATTTAGTGCATAATAGCTGAAAATATTTTTTGAATTATAATTTTTTCCCTCAGAAAGGGTCTCATATATGTCCATATTTCTGCATATTTTGGACCAAGGCTTAGTGCCGCCATCTTGAAAGTGTCATAGTTGGAATGTCATCAGGTGCATTGTTTAAAATTTAGAATTGTTCTTGTCCTTGAAGGCCACTGTAGCTTCTGTTATTATTCTAAAGGGTTGGGGTTACCCAGGGAGCGTTGCATTCTAGAACTTTGTAGAACTTTCTTGATGATGTCATATTACACACTGCACCTTTAAGTCAAACAAAACTTAAGTAACATATTCATTTGACTCTAAGATTTGAAGGTTGTACTGTTTCCTTATTAATTAGGGTGGATTTTATATTGTAGGAAATGAATGGGTACTATGTGTACCTTTGTCTGTGGTGAAGTGTGTAGGGCGGTCGTCCACTGGGTTGCAGGGTCGGTGGTTCGATCCCCCGTCTCCCCGCCACATGTCCAAGTGTCCTTGGGCAAAGAGACACTGAACCCTAAACTGCTCCCGATAGTTAGCTTGCACCCTGCGTGGTAGCTGCTGCTGCTATCGGTGTATGAATGTGTGTGTGTGTGATTGGGTGAATGTGTACAAAACATTGTAAGCGCTTTGGGTCTGTGAAAAACCAGGGAAAAGTGCTATATATAAGTGGAGTCCAATTACCATTTACCAATGCAATATAGCTGCCAGTGGGGGCTACATGCTATGCCCACCAACTCTTTTGTTACTAGTAGCTATTGGCTGCTTCAACCAGTCGTAAGAGCTTGCCAAATGACATCACACATTAATTAGCACATCAATACCTTTGCTACACCACCTCAGCTTTTTCCCAAGCTTTTAGCAGCCAGGGTGTAACACAAAGAACGGCGTCAGACAAAACAGTCATTCACATCAACGTCAATGTGTTTTCTAAACTGGTCTAAGACTCATACACACATTGGGCTTGGAAAAGTTCTCGCTTTTCAGGAAGATGTGACGTCACTTAAAGGGGCAGTGTGTTACATAGGGCCGACATTTCTGTATTGAAAATACCTTGTTCATTGATTTTATGTGATATTAAAATTTTCTGAGATTTTGCATTTTGGGGTTCTCATAAGCTGTAAGCCATATTAATCTAAATTATAACAAATAAAGGCTTGAGATATCTCACTTTGCATGTAATGAGTCTATATAATATATCAGTTTCACCTTTTAAGTTGAATTACTGAAATAAATTTACTTTTGCACGATATTAAAATTTTTCGAGTTTCATCTGTATCAGTTTGTTTTAATTAAAAAAAAATCAAAGTTGTTATTTCTTTTACTTTCTTAAGGCCTTTGCACACCGGGCGTGTTTTATTTGTGCGATTTTTTATTATTATTTTTTTTTAACCTTTATTTATCCTTCCTCCTGTGTTAACTTTCTGTTACCATCCATGGTGTTAGCGGGTCGGTTTCGACCCGTGTCTGAAATCAGCTGTAAAAAACACTAAAAACAATTATCTATCATCCTTTTTGTTTCTCACCTCTTGGTTACCTTGTTAGGATCCCTTATCCATGAAAAAATAGTTTTTAATATTTTTGGTGTAGGCGGCTGGGCCTTTTTTTTGTCAGTATGCGCCTCAATTTCAGTTCAAAAAATTGTAAAATGAACCTTAAGAGAATCATATATATAAATATTTGGTTGTTGTGTTACCTGATTATTACTGAGGGGTATGAGAACACATTTCTTAACAAAATTTGTTTTATTTATTTTTTCATATTAATATTATTGACCTTTTTAACATCTATGGTGTTACCGGTCAATTACGACCCATAAATATTTATTTTCAAAAAAACTTTTATTTCAGCATTATACAAACACAATGAAAACCAGAACAAGTCACAACACAAAATATAGATTTGTAAGGTCAAATAAACAACAACCAATCAACAAATCAAACTAATCGAAATCAATTACTAGCTCCAAAACTAGTAAAAAGAAACAGAGTAAAAGTCTCTGTGTGCATGTGTATGTGTGTGTGTACAGATGTGTGACAAAAAGCAACACTTTTAGTGTTCTTTGCAGATATATTTCTTGCAGGTAAAGCACAATACTTTTATCTTTCTGTCCTTAGTGCTTCGGCAGACCTGACACCTCGTATTTATAGAATCAGGTGGCCATTTTCACCAAAAACATGATCCAGAACTTGGCTCACTGTATATCTCCTCATTTTTTAATACTGCAAATAGGAGATGTGCACTCTGCAAGTCACTAACTCTATACTGAATTGACCTCACATGTCTGGATATGCCCTTCTGTTTGTTTCGCTTTTATGCAGGTATAAGGGCAAAAAAAGTCAAAATGAGAACCTCCCCAGAGCTCACATGATTGGGAGAGGAGTTGACTGTCATTGTGTTGGCTGACAGTGCACTTATGATTTCAGTTTTGGCTCTAGTTATTGTTTTTTACATCTTATTCTATAACCGGGTCGAAAACGACCCTAACACCACCAGTGTTATAATTTCCACCAGAGCATTTTATAATTAAGTGAAATTTTTTTAATTTTTTTTATTTTGTTGAAATAGAGGTTCCTGACAAAGTCAAGCAATTTTGAAGCAATAAAAAAAATTTAAGTTGTTCTTTTATGCATTTGAAAACCAAAACGGGTCGGTGGCGACCCTAACACGAGAGGAAGGTTATACAGGTAAATCCCATTGAGACCGAAGACTCTTTTACAAGGGAGACCTGTTTTTCTTTCCCACGTTACCATTCACACACACATTCATACACCGATAGCAGCAGGCTAACTATCGACATTCACACGAGGCAAGGTGGGTTGCAAAGTGTCTTGCCCAACAACACAACAACTATGACACAGGTGGCAGGGCGGGGTTCGAACCTCCAACCCTTTGATCATCGGCCGACCCGCTCTACCACCTGAGCCACAGTCGCCCCAATTAATTAGCCCGTTAATAAATAATGATTATCGAACATATAAAGAGTCAATACAAGCTTGCATATCAGCGAAGTCATTTCACTTTGCGAAATTGCAGCTTTTATTTTTTCAAGCTGATTTTTCTATTACCAAAATAAAACATTTAAAAAATCTATTCCTAAGGGCTGGGAAACGTCTAGCTGTTAAGAATGGGAGTCACCAGCTAAAAACACAGACGCACACATCGCCTGTTACGTCACTTAAAAGCTTTACACACACACACACACACACACACACACACACACACACACACACTCACTCACTCACTCACCTACTCACTCACTCACTCACTCACTCACTCACTCACTCACTCTCTCACACACACACACACACACACACACACACACACACACACACACACACACACACACACACACACACCTCTTTCCATACATGTCCGGACTTACATATGGTGCACTTATACCCTCTCTCTGTGCATTTATCAGCCTCTCATTTCCCCCCTCGCTCCATCGCTTCCCTGCTTTACTGCTCCCACGGGACGTCCCGACACAGAATGCAACGTTCCAGAAAACGGTTAACATACTGTAGAGAGGGGTCAACTGAAACCTGCACACACACACACACACACTCAGAAACACACACACTCACACACACATACACACTCACTCACGCACGCACGCAAACATACGCACGCGAGCACACACACACACACACACTCATAGGCAGACAGACAAACACTCACACACTCACACACACACACACACACACACACACACACACACACACACTCGCACACACACACACACACACACACACACACACACACACACACACACACACACACACACACACACACACTCTCTGAGAACAGTCCACATGTTACACAGATGGGATGGTGATGACTCATCTGATGAAGAATTGATAGATCATGAGGG
>NW_027648576.1:26311-28811 GCF_949987685.1 Ammodytes marinus
TAGAAAAAAAAATTATTAATTTTCAAAATGCACTGCTAGGGGGCCATCCATTGTACTAGCTAGATTGTCTAAAAGTTGGATATTATATAGCCAACAGTCCGAACAATGATATTGTTTTTTTAAAGCTTATTTTGGGGCATTTTCAAGCTTTATTAGACAGTACAGAGTTGAAATGGGGAGACGGAGAGAGAGAGAGAGAGAGAGAGAGAGAGAGAGAGAGAGAGAGAGAGAGAGGGGGGATGACCTGCAGTTAAGGTCCACGGGTCGGATTTGAACCCGCGACCACTGCAACGAAGGCCGGAGCCAATATGGTACGCGCTCTATCCACTACACCACCGCCAGAGCACCCCCTTAACAATGATAGTGTTGAGATGTGTTCATTTGTTTTTGGCCACATATTAACCTCGTGCCAAGGGATTCATTGGTTAGATATTGGTGCTTGTCCAGCTCTGGGATTCTTGCCAACAGCGATGATTTTACCAAAAGCTCTAAAGATTAAACAGATTAAGATATGAGATTGTTCCCAATTCAAAAGGCAGGTTTTAAGGCTCAAGAAATGAATTTAGCGCCAAGATTGATCATGAGAAATGTGGGTGTGTATCTTGGGCTATGTGCCTCTGTGTGTGTGTGTGTGTGTGTGTGTGTGTGTGTGTGTCTGTGTGTGTGTGTGTGTGTGTGTGTGTGTGTGTGTGTGTGTGTGTGTGTGTGTGTGTGTGTGTGTGTGTGTGTGTGTGTGTGTGTGTGTGTGTGTGTGGATTCAATCCTAAATTGCAATTTTTTTTTCTGTTTGCCGTTTGACATTATTTTGAAAATGTCCAAATTCAAATGGCAGGTTTTTAGGCTCAATAAAAATCTATTCAGCTCCAATATTTATCGAAAGGAAACTAGTTGTTTATCTTGGGCTATGTGCCTCTGTGTGTGTGTGTGTGTGTGTGTGTGTGTGTGTGTGTGTGTGTGTGTGTGTGTGTGTGTGTGTGTGTGTGTGTGTGTGTGTGTGTGCACTGCAAGCCTTCTTGCTTCATTTGGATTAAATGGTCGAATGCCATTTTTTTCGGTTTGGCTGTGGACATTATTGTGAAAATGTGGCCAATTCAGAATCCACTTTGAGCTTGTCAATGTCCTGAACTGACCTGCATGCTGCAACATAACAATAACAACCATGCCACACGCAGCTTGCTTTTACTGCGGAAGTAAACATGGAGGCCACTGCCGTTAGCTTTCATGGTTTAATTAATAAGTAGATGTACAGGGGAAACGGATGAGGAGAAAGATTCTTAATTATAACTCATTGTAGAGCAACAGCTGTTACTTCTGTGCAGAGGTTTATGAGCCAGGAAGGGTGTGATTATTACCTTAAAGGCTTCATATAAACAGATTGTATCCAGAATCTCAAGATATGAAATTATTTTTTTTTAGGCATTTTTATGCTTTATTGATAGTGTAGAGACAGAGTTGAAATGGGGCAGAGAGGGGAGTGACATGCAGAGAACGACCGCGGGCTGGAATCGAACCCGGGTCTGCTGCTGGCCAAGGCCCATTGGGGGGGGGGGGACGCCCTACCAACTGAGCTAAGGGCGCCCCCATGAAATGCTTTTTTGGAATATATCAGTCAGACCCTAAACCAGCAAAGAATTATGATTAGTATCTAGAGTGACGAGAAAGTTGAATTGATTCCGATATGACTTTGAAATTGAGGTCGTAATCCTCAGAAACAAACCTGTAGAGTAGCCTTTGGAAAACATGTACAAAAGTCCCAAATGGGAATTGAAAACATCAAATTTAATATGATATTGTTCTGTTCACGCTTTTATGATTAAAAACAAATGTGCGTCACATAAGAGCGACTGTGGCTCAGGTGGTAGAGCGGGTCGGCTGATGATCAAAGGGTTGGAGGTTCGATCCCCGCCCTGCCACCTGTGTCATGGTTGTTGTGTCCTTGGGCAAGACACTTCACCCACCTTGCCTTGTGTGAATGTCGATAGTTAGCCTGCTATCGGTGTGTGAATGGTAACGTGGGAAAGGAAAATAGGTCTCCCTTGCAAAAGATTCTTCGGTCTCAATGGGATTTACCTGTAGAAATAAAAAAAAAACACTGACACTTTTTCGTGTTGCCTTTTTTATTCAAAAACTATTGTATATATCACATGAATCCATTCATACTTATCACATACTTGTTGTCCTGCTGTCCTGCATTTTCTTTTTCCTAGTGACTTCATCCGTTTACTATGTAGTGTATAAAACCATGTCTGATTTCTAGTGTGCATGTTAAATCAGAGCCTTCATCTTAAGTCATGTGCACTTTGTATCACCATGGAAGATTTGCACTTGATGTATAATTTGCAGTTACATGTTATGGTAAATGGTAAATGGACTTGACTTGTGTAGCGCTTTTTAGCCGATTTTCTCAGCCCCAAAGCGCTTTACATTGCTCACCACATTCACCCATTCATACACACACACACACGCTCATACACCGATGGCAATTGTATGGTATAAAACT
>NW_027648576.1:33811-41311 GCF_949987685.1 Ammodytes marinus
GAAAAATTTGAATATTATAAAATATAATAATATACTATGCACCAATCTACGTAAACCGCTCTGGAAAAGTAGGCTAATGTTGACGTAGCTGTAAAAACCTAGCCACTAAAAAAGCAGACTTCAGGCTAAATAAGTAGGTGCCCTAAAAAGTTAACAGCAAAAAAGTAAGTGTGGTAACTTGAGAGGGGATATGTGAAAAGACATATTTGAACATAACCAACTTAACTTAACTATAGGGTGCACTTAGTACCATGCACCAATATATGTAAACTGCTCTGGAAAAATAAATTAATTTTGACGTAGCTGTAAAACCTAGCCACTTATAAAGCAGACTTCAGGGCTAATAAGTGAGTGCACTAAAAATGTAACAGTAAAACATACAAGTTAAAAAGTAAGTGTGGTAACTTGAGAGGAGATATGCAAAAAGACACATTTCAATACAACCACTGACTAATACAGAAACTTAACTGAGTGCATACTTATATTATATTAATAAGTGAGTGCACTAAAAAGTTAACAGCAACAAAAGTAAGTGTGGTAACTTGAGAGGGGATATGTGAAAAGAAAAATTTGAATATTATAAAATATAATATTATACTATGCACCAATCTACGTAAACCGCTCTGGAAAAGTAGGCTAATGTTGACGTAGCTGTAAAAAGCCAGCCACTTATAAAGCAGACTGCAGGGCTAATAAGTGGGTGCACCAAAGGGCAAGGCGTGCAATAAATCAAGCTAACAATAAAAAGTAACAACCGTATATTGCTTGAACCAAATCTTATGTCAGTAGAGCAGAGACAAGTTTGCTCCTGCACGATTTTTTTTTCTTTTTTCTCACCCTCACACTCACACCTCTGCTATAGAGTTATTCAGGGACAAGCTGGCACAGGCAGACAGCCACACACACACACACACACACACACACACACACTCACACACACACACACACACACACACAGCTACACACACATTACACCATCCCTAATAACAGCTGGAGCCAAGCCATGGGAAAAATAAATCTGTAACACACTTTTTTTTTTATTGTGCTTGTATTCCTGCCAGCTAGAATGAAGTAACCGTTCTAGTTCTCATAATAACACACACACACACACACACACACACACACAAACACACATAATAAGGACATCTCATGGTGTAGCTTTCCTTGGCCTGCATTTGACTATCATGTGCTGTTTGTAAGACAATGGGGGATTGTCCTACTGCAGTTTAGTAGTAGTGCGTGTGATAAAAACAGAGTTAAGATGTTTTTCTTTTTTTTTTTTTTTTTTTACTATGGAAAAGGGGTAGGATTAAATAAGTGTATACTTCTTCCTGCTCCTTTTCAGGCATATCTCAGCAATACAGATAATTTTTTTTTTTTTTTTTTTTTTTTTGTGAAAACATAATTTTTGTTTATTGTATTTCCATGCTTTTCATTTTGTTTTGTATGTTTTATATGTCTGAGATAAATTGAATCAAATCAAAATCAAAAACAATGTTTGGTAATCTTGTGGTTTTTACAGAAAGTGTTACATTTACTCACTGTTTGAAAAATGCACAATTAGCATGACTTGACTTCACGACCTAGAAAAAAATGCCACTTAAGTATAAAAACTATTTTTTTTAATGTGTTTCTTTGTGTGTGCATCTTGCATATGCTGACTGTAATATTATGGGATATGTGGTCTGGAATGCGGACATTTTATGTGCATTTTGCAACTTCTATTATGCTTTTTTTCATGTGCTTTATATGAGTTAAATGTTTCTCAGAAAAAAAAAAAAAAATATGCAGATGTATATTACAGTAATATAATAACTTAAAATTGTCCATGAGAAAACATGTTGGTATCACGTTCAAAATCACGCTAAGTTGCTATTGTGCTTGTGTTTATGTTTATTTTATTTTATAAAATAGATTAAAAAAAAACATGTAGTAAAAAAAATTAAAAATACATGTGTGGGTGTGGCAGAAACCTGTACAGGCTTATAAAGAGCCACACCCAAAATACATTTACATATTAATATTAGCAGATCAGCACACAAGCGCGCACACACACAAAAAAATAAAAATAAAAATATGTATAAACAATCAAAGCAATTAAGAACAAATACCCAAGACAATAATAATAAAAAAAAATCAGTTTAAATCAGTTAGAACAAATCAAAATGTAGTGATACAAATCATTGTGTTTAAACCAAGCAAGCGGAACATCATGATAAAAAATATACAAATTAAATTGTAAATTGCGCTATCCCACTCTTCTGTCTGTGGAACAAACCCAACCTATCATTCCAGATGACATCATTTACTACTGTCTGCCATTCATGTTGTTTATGCAGTTTACAATCATATTTAGGAATGCATAATCTCCTCACAGCAGTGTGTGTGTGTGTGTGTGTGTGTGTGTGTGTGTGTGTGTGAGTGAGTGAGTGAGTGAGTGAGTGAGTGAGTGAGTGAGTGAGTGAGTGAGTGAGTGAGTGAGTGAGTGAGTGAGTGAGTGAGTGTGTGTGTGAGTGAGTGAGTGAGTGAGTGAGTGAGTGAGTGAGTGAGTGAGTGAGTGTGTGTTCCTCTGTTTGTGTCTCATAGGGGTTAAGTTCAAATGTTAAAGTTGATCCTTGATGAGTGATGTGTGGTGAGACGTCACGTAGCCACAGGGCTGGGGAAACGCACACACACACATGAACTCATACACACACACAAAACTCATGCACACACACATATACACACACACACACATGAACTCATACACACACACACATGAACTCAAGTACACACACACACACACACACGCATGCACTCACACTGACAGACGGTCGGACAGACGGACGGACGACCAACTTTGAGGGCGAAGGAATTTGATTATTGATCATAACTCTTCCTCTTCTCTGTCAATAACTACAAACACCTAATGCTAGTGTTTAAGTTAGTTAAAGACCTACTTCACCGGTTGGAATATGAAGGTGTATTGAACTCAGAGATCCTGTTTAGTATAAATGTGCAAAAAAAATTGAAATCGGATCATCCTAGCCTGAGAAAAGGCAGAAAGAGTGTTTTATGGTCTCACTGTCTAACCCTACAGTTTCCTTCTTGTGACATCACAGTAAGGGTTAGGATTAACAGGACAGCTGGGCCAAGGGAAGACTGAGGGAAGACTGAGGGAAGAAAAACCTCATTCATTATATTATAATAGTGATTTTATAATGATAGAATGCTGGTTCCGTATGGGTGAAGTATTCCTTTAATCAAGTTAGACTGAATAAATCATTTTGGACACAATTTAGGAAAAAGACGGATTCAGAAACGCATGCACATCAACTAATAAAACATTTCCTAATGTATTTATTCATAGGTACAGTAGTATATCAATGAAGTTACGAGTGTTGGCAGCCAAACAACAATGCTGCAACTGATCCACTAAGTAACTAACTACGCTCCCACTATCATTACAAGTAACAAGTAACTGTATGCTACTCTAACACCAACTTTTGGCAAACTAGGGTTGCGTTCGGAATCGCATACTCTTTCTTTTTTCTATTCTACATACTACATCCGACGATAAAAATAATCTAGTTAGGATGCAGTAGGCATACTATTGGGACATACTTTACTCTCTTATTTCATCATAACATTGCGCCTTGATCTTGCCTCTTGCTTTTATATCCGTCGCATCCCCGTTTGTTTTCATATGGAGGCTTCGTCGATGTGACGTCACTTCACGTGCGCACTGGATTGTGGGTCAGAATCGCCCAAATAGGATGCACTTTTCAACACTAACAATCTTGGCCGCATGAAGTAGGACATCCGGGTACTTCTAACCATCCTAAATCTGGCCACAAGAATCGGGACATCCTAAATCTTTTTTCTACATACTATATAGTAGAAAGTATGCGATTCGGAACGCAACATAGGGATTTAGAGAGATAGCCTACTTTGATTGATTGATGGATGGATGGATGGATGGATGGATGGATGGATGGATGGATGGATGGATGGATGGTGGGATGGATGGAGGGATGGGTTGATGGATTGATGGATGGATGGATGGATGGATGGGTTGGTTGATGGATGGATGGATGGATGGATGGATGGATGGATGGGTTGGTGGATGGATGGATGGATGGATGGATGGATGGATGGATGGGTTGGTTGATGGATGGATGGATGGATGGATGGATGGAAGGATGGATGGATGGATGGATGGATGGATGGATGGATGGATGGATGGATGGATTGATAGCATGTATTTCCAACATGTAAAACAAAACAGAAATTATCATACAGAAAAATGTGTATGTTACACAGATTAAAAAGCATAATTATATGCATGAATGACAAACAATTGATAGTTCTAATCAACATGTTCAAAATGTAATAAAACCCATCCTATTGTATCTAATTGTAGGTACAGTATATTTTTTCATTTTCATTTAACTTTTATTTATCCTCGAGAGACCGATTGAGGGGTGACCCTCATTTACAATGACGTCGAGTTCAAAACAAATTCAAAGGAAAAACAACAATACATACAAAATATTCAATGCAAATACATCAAATACACAACAACAGGTGAAGAGAAAAAAACTATTGAAACATTTACACAGTGGTGAAGATTAAGTGGCAGCAATTAAAATGAAATGGGTAAAAGTACAATATAGCCTAATTAAAACAGTTACAGGTAGAGTTTGGCAGATTTAAGATAGTTTGTTTAAATTGGTTAAAGGATATGAAGGTATTATCAATATATCAATGAAGCTACGAGTGTTGGCAACCAAACAACATTGCTGCAACTGATCCGCTAAGCAACCAGCCTGTTGCAAAACAATAGTGAACAGTTCACATGGCTACAGAATGCTCACGTTGAACTATGAGACGGTTTAGGGTTCCCACCAAAATATCTTGGCACGAGATCAAGCATTGTGTGTGTTAGGCAACGCTACGGTGTGACTCTCTCTCACACACACACACACACGGATGGACACACACACACACACACACACACACACACACAGATGGACACACACACACACAAAGGCGGTCATGCATATACTGCAATAAAGACACAAGTGCTGATAGATACACACCTGTTATATCTAGATACTCTTCATCACTCTCACACACACACACACACACACACACACACACACACACACACACACACAACATCAAGTTATGAGTCATCAGTGTGGGAATCTTCATGGTTAGTCTCCGAGAAGGAATTCCTTTTTGTTCGTCACATTTCAAAATTATGAAACTAAACACACACACACACACACACACACACAAAAACAAACAAAGGCAGTCATGCATATACCACAATAAGGAATAAAGAATAAAAGTGCTGATAGATACACACTGCTGTTATATCTAAATACTCTTCATCACACACACACACACACACACACACTCACACACACACACACACACACACACACACACACACACACACACTCTCTCACACACTCACACACACTCTCACACACACACTCACACACACACACACACACACACACACAAACACACACACACACACACACACACACACACACACATCACTGCACCAGACAGACACCAGATACTAGACTAGACAGTTGTAATCCTCATGGGAACATAGTTTTACCTTATTACAGGTAAGTTGCTCCACCCAGGCTTAGGGAAGACTTTAGGTTTAATCAACTTAAAGGTGCAGTGTGTAATATGACATCATCAAGAAAGTTCTACAAAGTTCTAGAATGCAACGCTCCCTGGGTAACCCCAACCCTTTAGAATAATAACAGAAGCTACAGTGGCCTTCAAGGACAAGAACAATTCTAAATTTTTAACAATGCACCTGATGACATTCCAACTATGACACTTTCAAAATGGCGGTGAATAGGCCTTGGTCCAAAGTATGGAGAAATACGGACATATATGAGACCCTTTCTAAGGAAAAAAATAATAATAAAAAAAAAAAAAATCAGCTATTATGCACCAAATTAAATGTACTTATGGATATTATAATCACTTTCTACAAAATCTGCTAGGAAATAAAACCCAAAATTCTACACACTGCAGGTTTAAGAGACCTGATCGAAAATATTTAAGACTAAATATACGATATCAAAGGGTGTCTCAATAAGCTTCTATAAAAATGACATCAGAAATACATTTTCATTAATATTATAAAACTTAAACCTGCAGTGTGTAGAATGTTGGGTTTTATTTCCTAGCAGATTTTGTAGAAAGTAATTATAATATCCATAAGTACATTTAATTTAGTGCATAATAGCTGAAAAAAATGTTTTGAATTATTTTTTTTTTCCTTAGAAAGGGTCTCATATATGTCCATATTTCTGCATATTTTGGACTAAGGCCTAGTGCTGCCATTTTGGAAGTGTCATAGTTGGAATGTCATCAGGTGCATTGTTTAAAATTTAGAATTGTTCTTGTCCTTGAAGGCCACTGTAGCTTCTGTTATTATTCTAAAGGGTTGGGGTTACCCAGGGAGCTTTGCATTCTAGAACTTTGTAGAACTTTCTTGATGATGTCATATTACACACTGCACCTTTAAAGATTAAAATAGTGTTTACTGTCTAGACCGTTTGACAGGAGTGTGTGGGCGTGGGCGTATCAAATGTTCTCCATGGCAACAGTCATTGTTTTTAAATAACGTTCAAGCAGAGAATGTTCTATGTTTATACTATTTTTAACGTATCACTTGTGTCTCTGCTTGTTTATATATTGTGTCCCAAGAGTTAGGACTAAACGAGGAGAAGCAGCTTTTAGTTTTTATGCACCAAATATCTGGAACAAACTCCCAGAAAACTTGAGGTCTGCTGCAACCCTCAGTTCTTTTAAATCGAGTCTGAAGACTTTTCTGTTTCCATTTTAACCTGTACTTTTAATTTAATTTAAATGTTTTACTTCTTTTCATTCGCTTTTAAATGTCTTCTAATGTGTTTTATGTATTTTAATCTTGCCCCTGTAAAGCACTTTGAGTGGCCTTGTGTTTGAATTGTGCTATATAAATAAACTTGCCTTGCCTTGCCTTGCCTTGTGTTATATTGTATATATTACAGTCACTGTTCGTTCATTGTTTATTGTCTAACTGTCTAACTGTATGCACCTTATTCACCAAGACACATTCCTTGTTGGTGTAAAACCCTTCTTGGCAATACAATCCTTTCTGATTATGAACTGCCGTGATTGGTTCAACATACTTTCTATGTCATATAAACCTTAGTCTGGCTTGACCACTTGCGTCAGCGTCTATTAAGCGCTGGCGTCGACAAACAACGCTACGCCTCCATTGGCTGCTTCCCGGGGTTAGCCCCGCCGTAGATGATTGTGATTGGTTTAAAGAAATAAAAACAGGCCAGCCCAGTTTCCCCCCCGAATAGACGGCTATAAACAGAGTGCTTCCAGACCATACTACTTGCTGTAGTTTGGTCTGGCTTTGCGAGACTATATAAACCTAAACCCAATTTCTATAAAGTTAATTAAACTTAAATGGCAATATCTTTA
>NW_027648576.1:61311-64100 GCF_949987685.1 Ammodytes marinus
AGCTAAAATACAAGAATGCTTGCAAGTCGAATTTAATTTGGTTCAGAAATGGTTATCTAATAACAATCTGGTTTTAAACAAGCAGAAATCTTGTTGTATGTTGTTTTGCTCTAGTTATAACTGCTCACCCAACGAGTTGGCCCTTACCTTTATTGATGGGTCTCCTCTTGTAAAAGTTGACAAATTTAAATACTTGGGACTTTGGATAGATTCAGAATTTTCTTTTAGGCCTCATATTGATTTTATTAGAAATCAAGTAAATTTCAAGCTTAGAACATTATATAGGTCAATAAACTGTTTCACTCTTAAAGTCAGAAAATATATTGTTCAACAGTTATTATTTCCCATTATTGATTACGGTGACGTTATTTATCAGAATACCGCAGATACACATCTACAGCCTTTAAATGTAGCTTTTAATAATATTTGTAGATTTGTTCTGAGGTGTCCTTATCAAACACATCGTTGTTTTATGTATGATCGACTCAAGTGGCTTCCCCCTGACTTGAGGAGACATTTTCATTGGCTGCTTTTTGTCTTTAAATGCATTAATTTTGATTATCCTGTTTATCTCAAGCAGCATCTAGTTCCATTTACTTCATCATATTCACTCAGACACATTCAACAACCTTTTTTTGTTGTCCCTAGAATTTTTAAAGAAGTTGGGAGACGAGCATTTAAGTTTAAAGCACCATCGAACTGGAATAATTTGCCTTTTTCACTTAGATCAATCACTTCTTTACAACGCTTCAAGATTTCTTTGCTTACCTATCTTAAATCACCTTGCTCTTGTTTTTGAATGCACATATTTATTTGTTTTTGTTATTGTTTATTTAGTTATTGTTTATTTATTTATTTATTTTCATTGTTGCTATTTTTGGAGATTTGTGAGAGCCTGTGTATGTACAGTGTGTGTTTGTGTTGAATAGTTTGTTTTGTGTATTGTATTTGTATTGTATTGTATGTTTTTTTTTTTTTTTTTGTTTTTTGAGGACCCCCTCGAAAACGAGATGATACATCTCAAGGGGCTTATCCTTAAATAAAATTTTTGAAATGAAATGAAATATATGTTTTCAAGCCCCTCTCATTTCCCCATGGCCCTGAAAGAGAGGACCTCATGTTGCATGTTTTTTTCACCAAAATAGGTATTTTGCATGTAAAAGTAAATGTTCTTGCTGTCAACTTAATCAACTGTTGTGCCAAAGCAAATGTATTCACGTAGAAAAACTTCTATCATACGTGTTGATGAACTACCAACATATGAAACCATGTGATGTTGATAACTGAAGATTAGCCTGAAATGCTAAGAGAGGTAGTTTTTTCTCAAATTGTGGTGGTGGAGGAAAGTGAGCCAAATTACGTGGGGGAAAGTGAGCCACTGTCTCACTTTCCCCCACCATGAGGCACAAGTTAAGTTTAGTCTTAAACATATTTCAATGTAATATTACATGACATATGTTTTATTTTAATGTCATACACATTGTAGAAAAGCCATCATGCCAAGGAAAGAGCACCTTCTCATCTTTCCCTGTAACCTTCAGGGCTGGAATGTAGAGTAGGCCTAGTTGTAGAGTATGACAGGCTGATGTTATAATCCAGTTGGGTCTTCTCCTGTGTTCTGAGTCCCAGGCTGTTCTCGCTGGTTCTGATTTTCCTATGCTTTGACCCCCAGACACTAGCTGGCTCTAAGGGTCCTGTGTTCTGACCCCCAGACTGTGTTCTAATCTAACTGGTTCTATCTTTCATTTGAATCTTATTAAAACCTTTTGAATTATAATATGTTGTATTTGATTTTGTTCAGAGTTACTTTCAAGTGTTTATACAATTTGCTTTGCTTAATTGACCAAACCCCATCATTATTTTACTAGTCCGACATTAGTTCTGGAATGTGTGGCTAGCTTTCAGGATTCTTACTGTTACAATATGTGTTGTTATGGTAGTTTCAGAGTGGAAAAAGTAAGTGGATCAGTTTACCCCACAACTGGGGTAAAGTGAGCCACATGACAACTTTTTTTTTAAAACAATCATATTTTCACTGCCCTTTGTCTTGAAAAAAATCTTCTAATGCCCATTTCTAGGAAACATCCTGAATGAATGGGAAATGTGTACATTTGAGTGATAAATCATTTTAGCTCGCTTAGAGGGGAGCAAATGTAAAAAAGTGGCTCAGATTACCCCGATCTCCCCTATGTGTGTAGGGTCAAAAATTGAATTTTCTCTATGATTTTAAGAAGACAATGTATCGTAAATCAGACAGTTAACAACGTATGAACAAATCCTTCTGTAATAACCTTCAGAATAGTGCTGAGAATGAATATGGAAAGTTTAGTTGATGTAAGTGCTTTAGAAGTTGAGATTTCCGGTTCAGAGTATTGAAAAAGACTTGGGTTGGGATTATGGCAGTTAAAGATGTCTTTGGCTTAACATTATACAAAGAAAAAACTCATTATTTGTATGAACACACACACACACACATACAGAGAGACAGAGACAGACAGACACATACACACACACACACACACACACACACACACATATAGACACACGGACACACACACACAAACACATTTATAGACACACAGACAAACACACACACACACACACACACAGACACACACACACACACATACACACACACACACGCACACACACACAGACACACACAGACACACACACACACACAAACACAAACACAAAATCTTCAGTTTGCAGATGCATTTAGCATTTGGCCGCTGAGTTCTATTTTTAACGTTTGTTTACAGAGGGACGTTTGGCTAAGCATCTCTGTT
>NW_027648575.1:0-20000 GCF_949987685.1 Ammodytes marinus
CTGTGTCCTCACTCTGATCCATAGCAGAGCCCACACCTTCACACAAACACAACAACATGTTCATTCATTACAACAAGCTTTACATCACAGGACACATTAGTTCACTGTCACTAACAGGACACAAACATTCAGGGCTGACAGAAACCTGGTTGAACCCTAAACTGGATCTGATAACCCTGGAATGTGTTACACAGCTGCCAGATTCACCCATCAACACAGCTTATATCATGGTTATTACTCCACTCACTCTTGGTGAATACAGTACAGCAAAAGGTAACCAAGATTGTAACACACGTCAACTGCACACACGCACATGTCAACTGCACAAACACACACACACACACACACACACACACACACACACACACACACACACACACACACACACACACACACACACTCACACACACACACACACACACACGGTTCTCAGCTAAAACCACACCTACATCATGTTTGTTGAATACATTCATTCCAGTGCCTGGAAGGCCTAAAAAATGCAACAGGTTAAAAAAAACTATGAAGTGAAAAGCATTCATAGGCTTGTAATGGGAAAATGTTACATCTGGTGGTGCTCATCCCCTCAAACATCTATTGTATGGAAATAACAATTTTCTGTGTGTTTTTTCAAGAAACAGTGACATCATTTAATCAACTGCATTTAAAGGGTGTTAGTCTGTAAAACAATTGAATATTTGCAGGTTTTGAACAGGACAGAAGTTGAGTGAAATATTTCACCAAAAAAGTGGAATGAAATATTAATCCATAACATTTCTATAGTTGTTTCATCACAAATAAATGACAAGCATTTCATGAAAAAAGTTCAACAATAAAAGCAGCTGAGCCAAGTGGATTCAAGGTGGGACCAGTTCAGACACGTCCTGAATATTTCACTGATGTGAGCTCAGATTACAATCAAACTGCTGTTGATTCTACTGAACAAACTAACAATATTACACGTAAATGTCATCGTGCTTTAAACCGAAGAGAAACTCTAAAGAATATTCCAATAAGATACTAAGAAACAGCCAATCAGCATCGAGAAACATTTCTACAGTCCAGTTAAACTGCGACACAGCACAATGTGATCAAAGTGATCCTGATGATCAGACATTTACAGGTTTCTCTGGGAGGATTCTCACCTGCTGAACTGACTTCAGGTCGACTTACAGACACTTTCCACCTTCATGTGTGGAGGAAACACTGGGAGAGAAGACGCTGCTCATTTCATCCTGCTCAGTCCTGGTGTGTGTGTGATCTGAGGACGCCGTCACACCCTCACAACTTCACAGTCAAAGTCTAAAAAAAACACTAAAAGTCACGTGAAAACCTGTGAAAACAAGTGAAGAGTGTTTCCAGTCTGTCCCCGCCTCCTCTCCTTTACCTGCCTGAGTCTAATGTTGATCTATTGTACCTGTGTCTAAGAGATGAGTTTATATTGTTATTGATCCGTTATGGAGGTGTTGTTGTCAGTTAGTACAAAGTTTTGCAAAATAAAATAGCCAAAAGTTTCAAAGATAATGCAACTTTTTAATGAAAGACACAATAATAATTTTCAAAGTGTATAACGAAAAAAAACTTCCTCCTAATTTTTTTTGGTCCTCATACTTCACTGTAGTTTTGGCTTGCTTGAAACGGACTGACTTAATTTATCGAATGGACATCGGTTTGATAAGTTAACACTAAAACCTTTAGGAAGAATCATATGGAGAGAATGGTCATCTGTACCATATATAAATCTGTCAGTTCTGTTTCTGAAAGCGCAAACAACAAGCTACTATTCTCAGACCTTAGTCTCTTGAACAAACTGCAGGGGGATTTTTTTTAAAGTTTTTATTATATTAACGGTTAACACTTTACAATAAGGCTACATGAATTAACTGTTAGTGAATGCTTAGTAAATGCAAACTTAGCATTGACTTGTAATTAACTATTTATAAATGCTTAGACAATGAACATCAACTAAATAATAAGCACCAACTGAGCATTAACTAACTGTTATCTTATTATCTTAGTTAATACTTGATTAAGCATAAGTTGGCTAAGTATAGTTAATATCTAACCGATCATTATATAACCATTAATAACAAAGCATTAACAGGTAGTTAATGCTTAAAGCTGGGGTATGGGATTTCTGATTGGTCAAAATAACATGAGCGGTACACTTTGACCAATCAGAGCGAGGCTCCGATTCCTAAAAAAAAAAATAAAAAAAAAAAAAAGCTTTAATTAGCATCAACTAACCATTAAAATGATTTCCTAAGCATACATTAACAGTTAATAAATATACCCTTAATGTAAAGTGTTATAATTTTATCTACTGAATTCAACACTACATCTGTTTTTCTCATGTATTGCGTTGCGTCCCTGTCTGATGTTGTGATTGGTCAACTCATTCACAGACAGAGTGACACATCATAAATTTGTGCTAAAATAATCTGTATTGACAAAACACTTAAAGGAAACAGACAGACTATATTATACAGACTGTAGATTATATTATATTATATAGTTAGTGTTTTTATCAATTGAAACATTCCACTTTCTTCTTTTTATTAAAGGTGCAGTGTGTAATATCAGAATATTTAGCGGCATCTGGTGGTGAGATTGTAGATGTCAACACTCCCTTGCTAACCCCTCCCCTTTGAGGAGAATTTACAGAAGCTACGGTGGCCTTCAAGGACAAGAAGCTATAGTTACTAAAGATGGCATCATCCACCACAGCCTCAAGTCTTTCCACAATATCAAGTGATGAGGTGAAGATGTATTTAGTTATTTATTCTATAGTACTTCTTCTTCTTGGTCTTCCAAAAGGTGCATTTCCCCAGGACGCCCACTATATATAAAAACGTGTCAGGCTGTTAAGTTTGTCCGTTCTGTGCTACTATAGAAACATGGCGGTGCAACATGGCGGCCTCAGCGCCCCGCTCCTGTAAGGATTTTAATTTCTAAATTTAATGATATTATAGCCCCCTCATTAATTTGCATTTACCCATTGTATAATCATTTAAACAATTTATATATTCTTCACATTTGTGATTTAATAAATGTTCTCACTTTAGTCTTGGTACATGAGACGAGGAGGTAGAAACTAAGCAATAAAACTAAAGCTGATTTTCCCATAAGATAAGCAACATTCCTGAAGCCAACAGTATCTGCTAGAACAAAGGGCCTTTTGGCCAAGCAAGCTTCAGACACTTTCTCAAGGCCTGCGAGATAAACCCTCCCTATTCCGGTAAAGTTCAGCAGAGGACGGCCAGGAAGAAGAGGATGGCCTTTGAAATCTGCCTGACAACGAGATTTTAACCAATCAGTAGACATTTTCAACATATGTTAATAGACTCTGATGTAGAGAGAGAACTCACTTCTTCTTTCTTTTTGTCCTGTCAACCTGCCTTGTCAATTTACTTAACCTTCCTCTCGTGTTAGGGTCGCCACCGACCCGTTTTGGATTTCAAATGCATAAAAGAACCACTTACATTTTGTTTATTGCATCAAAATTTCTTGACTTTGTCAGGAACCTCTATTTCAAAGGTTTTTTTTATTCATCAAAAGAATTTGCAAAGCAAATACAATAAAATTATTAATTTTTTTTCCCCCTTTTTTCCCCCCCCCCCCGAACACACCCCGCCCACATCCCACCCCCACCCACAACCAATCCTGCAGCACATAAAAAAATATATATATATATAATAATAAAAAAAACAAAAAAAACAATACACAATGTTAGAAAACTACATAGACAAAATACACACTACAAGAAACAAAAAAAAAAACAAAAAAAAAAAAAAAAGGAGGGGAGGGGGTTGCTACTCCTGTAAAATTGCTGTTCGTCTATCAAAATAATTCATAAAGGGGCGCCAAATCTCGTCAAATTTAATCTCCGATCCCTGGGCCGTATAACGTATCTTCTCTAAATTCATACATGACATAATGTCCTTAATCCAGTATGAGTGGGAAGGAGGAGCAGGATCTTTCCACTTGAGTAAAATAGCTCTGCGAGCAAGCAGCGAGGTGAAGGCCAGAACCTTCAGCTTCACTTTAGGCAAGCCCGGATTTGGAGCAATGCCAAAAATTGCGGTGAAAGGGTTCGGCTCAATTTGATGCTGCAATACTTCAGAGATTGTTTGAAAAACTGATGTCCAGAACTCAGTCAAGGTGGGACACAACCAGTACATGTGAAAGAGTGATGCCGGTGCGTTCACAGGTCGGGTCTACATCGGGGAACATACGGGCTAATTTAGTTTTAGACATGTGGATACGATGTACTACTTTAAATTGCACAAGAGCATGTCGGGCGCACATGGAGGTAGAATGTATCTGATCCAAGACTGAATCCCACATGTGATCTGTGAAGGCAGAACCAAGGTCCTGCTCCCACAGAGTTCTTATAGCTGCTAATGAAGGGCTATGCAACTTCGAAATAAGGTTGAAAAACACAGAAATTGAGCCTTTTAATGTGGGGTTTACAGAAAAAAACAAATCGGCATGATTGGCTGGGGGTTTGTGAGGGAATTGGGGAATTAACTTTTGCGTAAAATTCCTGATTTGCAGAAATCGGAAAAAATGCGTCTTTTCTATACCAAAATTGTTTGTCAATTGAGAAAAACTAACAAATAGATCATTAATAAATAAATCACCGATGCATTTTAAGCCTTTTTTATGCCAGATCTTGAATGCACCATCTACCGTCGAGGGAGTAAATAAATGATTAGCTGCAATTGGACTAAAAAGTGAAAAATTCTGCATTCCAAAATTCTTCCTAAATTGGGTCCGAATTCGAAGGGAGTGCTTAATCACGGGACTACTGTTGGGAATCGCCGAAGAGAGTGGAAGTGCGGCGCTTAAGAAGGCAGATAGAGACAGTGGGCTAATAGCGCTGGACTCCATTGTTACCCAGACTGGGGCTGAGTCGTCAAGGTGAAAATGCACATTAGAGAACGGATATTAGCCGCCCAGTAATAGTATTGGAAATTAGGGAGAGCCATTCCACCTGTTTGTTTGGGTCTTTGAAGAAAAGCTTTCCGTAACCGAGGATGTTTACCATTCCAAATATAATTTATCATTAAAGAGTCAAGGGCCTGAAAAAAGGATTTGGGAAGAAAGATGGGGAGACATTGGAATAAATATAGGAATTTTGGGAGTAATGTCATTTTAATTGAATTTATTCTACCTATAAGAGAGAAAGCCAGAGGAGACCACTTCGATAATATTTGCTTCGCCTGGTCCAATAATTTGAGGAAGTTATATTTAAGTAGGTTTTTAAAATTTCTGGTAAAACATACCCCAAGGTAACTCAGATGGTCTGTCACCACTTTGAGTGGGAGAGCTGTATAATCAAGTTTAAGAGCTTCTTTATTAATCGGAAAGAGTTCGCTCTTACTCAAGTTAAGTTTATAGCCAGAAAACTGACTAAAGGAACCTCTATTTCAACAAAATAAAAAAAATAAAAAATGTTTCACTTAATTATAAAATGCTCTGGTGGAAATTATAACACTGGTGGTGTTAGGGTCATTTTCGACCCGGTTATAGAATAAGATGTAAAAAACAATAATTAGAGCCAAAACTGAAATCTTAAGTGCACTGTCAGCCAACACAATGACAGTCAGCTCCTCTCCCAATCATGTGAGCTCTGGGGAGGTTCTAATTTTGACTTTTTTTGCCCTTATACCTGCATGAAAGCGAAACAAACAGACGGGCATATCCAGACATGTGAGGTCAATTCAGTATAGAGTTGGTGACTTGCTGAGTGCACATCTCCTATTTGCAGCATTCAAAAATGAGGAGATATACAGTGAGCCAAGTTCTGGATCATGTTTTTAGTGAAAATGGCCACCTGATACTAAAAGTAAGAGGTGTCAGGTCTGCCGAAGCACTAAGGACAGAAAGATAAAAGTATTGTGCTTTACCTGCAAGAAATATTTCTGCAAAGAACACTGAAAGTGTTGCTCTTTGCTACACATCTGTACACACAACCAAACATATGCACACAGAGACTTTTACTCAGTTGTTTTTTACTAGTTTTGGAACTAGTAATTGATTTCGATTGGTTTGATTTGTTGATTGATTGTTGTTTATTTGACCTTACAAATCTATATTTTGTGTTGTGACTTGTTCTGGTTTTCATTGTGTGTTTGTATAATGCTGAAATAGAAGTTTTTTTTGCTGTTTTCTGAAATAAATATATATGGGTCGTAATTGACCAGTAACACCGTAGATGTTAAAAAGGTCAATGATATTGATGTGAAAAAATAAATAAAACAAATTTAGTTAAGAAATGTGTTCTCTTACCTCTCAGTAATGATCAGGTAACACAACAACCAAATATTTATTCATATGATTCTCTTGAGGTTCATTTTACAATTTATTTTATTGAAATTGAGGCGCATACTGACAAAAAAAAGGCCCGGTCTCCTACACCAAAAATATTGAAAAAAATATTTTCATGGATAAGGAAGCCTAACAAGGTAACCAAGAGATGAGAAACAAAAAGGATGATAGATGATTGTTTTTAGTGTTTTTTACAGCTGATTTCAGACATGGGTCGAAACCGACCCGCTAACACCATGGATGGTAGCAGAAAGTTAACACAGGAGGAAGGTTAAATAAATACTGAGGCCGAGATTCTGAATTTTACACCTTTCTCCATGGCATTTTTTCCTTCATAAATAAGGCTAAAGAACACGTATATTTTTATTTCTAACACTCCTATGTAGATATAAAAGGCTCATTCTAAGATCATACAAAAAACAATTTTATTTTCAAGAGGTTGTACATTAATTAAAACATACTGATGAATATCATATTCCATTTCTACCAAGTCTGTTCTGAAAAACATCAATACATTCTACACACTGAAACTTTAAGTCAATTGCCCATTTATCTAATTTGTTTATTAGTGAATGGATTGTTTGGTTATAAAATGTCATAAAAACGTTACATTTTCTCGTCACATTTTCCTTAAGACCAAGTGATTATAGGTTTATTATATTTGTACAAACAAAGTCAATTCAAGGTGATTTACGTTAGATATAAAAGGCATTAAGACCGGGAACACAAGGCAACCTTAAAATATGATTCAAAAGAGTAAAATAGAAGACAATAATAATAAAGATTACAGGGCAGAGTAAGATCCAAATCAAGTTAATTTGTTAGTGGATCAATTGGTTGTGCAGTAAAAGAAAAACAATAATTACAATATATACAGTATATTGTCTGAAAAAAAGTTACATTTTCTTTTAGGACCAAATTACATTAAGTATATATTACTTCTTAGTGTAAATACAAGTCAATTCCAAGTACCTTACACAGACAGAAAGGCATTAAGACAAGAAACATACTGCAGCTGACCATAAAAAGTATGTAGTTTGCATACAGTATGCCACTGTTTGGACATACTTATACTACTGGTATATGTATTTTGTGATTACGTTGCACCTTGAACTTGCTTATAGAATATATCTGTCTCATCGCTCTTTGTTTTCACTCTGAGGCTCAGTCCATGGGACCTAACTTCTGCTGCAGTTGTGGGTCAGAATCGCCCAAAAAGCTGATTTAAAGGTGGAGTCAGTGATTCTGGAGAACACTTGTCAAAATCAGTGAATGTCTCCACACGATTCACTAACTGACTGGTGTTAATACACAGCCTTGGCTCTGTAAACTACACAAAGGGTATTTAAACAAAGGGGGCCCACTGCAGCTTGCAACATGCCAGTTTACAGAGCCTAGGCTGTGTATTATCACTGGATTTTCTTTCAGCGCACACACAGTACATAGGCTAGCCTTCAGGTTGTGGATCGTGAGGAGATATTCACTGATTTTGACCAAAAAAAATAATAAATTGACAAGCATTCTCCAGAATAGCTGACTGCACCTTTAAACCACAGGACTGGAAGTTGTCTCCCTCCTACAGACGACACAGAGACACCGAGGAGTCATACCAGAAGTTCAACCCAAACCCAGGATAAAGAGGTTCAGTGAATGTGGTGTTGAAGGTGTGGAGGTGGATCAGTGAGTCAGAGGAGACTCTGTAGAAGGACAGAGAGCCAGCAGGACAGTCCACATACACTGCTACTCTGTTAGAGACAGAGGAGGAGGAGATGGGTGTTACTCTGTTATTGTGCCAGACAGAGTAACGACCACCATCACGATCAGAGCACCTCAGACTCCAGGACTGATCATTCTGTCCAAACCAACAGTCCTTACTGCCTCCTTTCCTGCTGATTCCTCTGTAACTCACTGATATATCAACCTCTCCTCCTCTCCACTCGACCTCCCAGTAACGGCGACCAGTCAGACCATTACTACACAGCAGCTGAGGCCGGGGGTCAAATCTCTCTGGATGATCAGGATATGGCTGCGGCTCCTTCACCAGTGTCACCTCCCTGTTGTTGTCAGACAGTTTGAGCTTTCTGTTTACTGTGTTTGTGTCCAGTGTGAGTTCACAGGCCCCTGATGAAGAGAAAAAGACACAACACAGCAGCAGTTTATCATCAGACACCTGAAGGGTTTATTCTCTGATTGTGTCCTGATGTTCATTTCTATAAAGTTTAATGATGACACATTTTGTCTGTGGTGTAAAAAAAACCTTAAAACCATACTTGAGTCAGAGATACTACAGACCTACAGAACCACTTGAGTAAAGTAAAAAAGTATCTGATTTTAAAAGTATTAAAGTGTGTATAAGTATAATCAGGAAAATGTACCTAAAATATTAAAAGTCAAAATGACTGTCCTACTATTATACTGTATATTAGATTATTATTTTATCATACATTTAAAAGCAGGATTTGTATCTGGGAATAATTTGCAAATACATTTTATTTTCATTGTGGATTTAAGTTTTTATTATTTATTTGTATTAAATATTTATTGTTTGCTTGGTAAAAAGCAAAATTATTAAAAGTAAAAGCAGCAGATTTCCAATTTGGGAAGTTGGAACCATGACATTCCTGGCATATTTGCATTAAAATTACTATTGTCAAAATAAATTATTTGTTGACTGTCAAAATGCTCAAGTAGAGTACTAAACATGTACCTAAATAAATTTATTATTAATATTACACGTCTGCATTTTCACTCCCTCAGTCAAACTGAATCCACACTTACACTTCTTCACACCAGGTTTTAACCTCTGCTCTCCACCGTGGTCCACCCTGGAGGAAGAAACACAGTCAGAATGATTTTCTATCAACATGAGTCCTAACTGCTGTTTAACATGAAGCAGTGTTCCTCAGTGTGTCAGTCAGTGCGTTTCCATGGGACAACTGGATTGGATTATCACATATACCGAACTTGCCACTCGAACGGACCGCCTCACTTGTCTGAGTTTACATGGCCTTTCAAATATTCGATAAATGTCCGATGCATGGCTATCTCCACTATGCTAGGTGGCGCTGTAGCCCTTTCAACAAGTGTTTCCCTTCCGGCAACAACCTTACTATTTGTTTTACGTCGTCTCCTTCCACTTCCTTGTGAAATCCCCGGCAGGGATTCTCGAGCAAGCGCAGAACGCAAACTCCGATATGCGATATCCGATCCCTGTATACATGCAGAGAGAATGCCGACTATGAATGAGTTATCTAGGTGTTCTTATCCGACTTTGCTTGTCCGTTAATGTGCCGATTTGTGTGCGAAGTAGATCGAAAAAAGGTGTTTACATGCATTTTACAAGTCCTGTTGAAGTCTTATTTGTTTATTTACCCGATTATGAGTCTGCATGTAAACGCACTGAGTGTGACAGAGAAACAGGCTGAAACTAATCAACTGTCCCCACCATTCTCTGCTGTCTGCCACTCAAAGTAGAAGATAATATATATTT
Source organism: Ammodytes marinus (assembly GCF_949987685.1). Taxonomy (NCBI): domain Eukaryota; kingdom Metazoa; phylum Chordata; class Actinopteri; order Uranoscopiformes; family Ammodytidae; genus Ammodytes; species Ammodytes marinus. Next base: position 9,821 of record NW_027648575.1, read on the forward strand.
ATTAGGGTTGTCAATCGATTAGAATATTATGAAATATACAGTATATCGACACCTAGATATTTTTGACTGCCCACTTTGTCATTCCATCTTTGCACAAGGCCTGTCCTGAAATCCTCCTTTGCACTGATGTACAATTGATTTTGAATCAAATCGTAGGATTCCAAAATATTCACACTCCTAATAACCACACCTTTGTCCTGACACCACTCTCAGAAGCATTGAACTGCCCATTTAGATTGATTCACGGTTTTTAATATGTTTCGTTGTTTTCCTATCACGGCCATGAACCAATCAGATCGCTTGATTTGAGCTACCAGTTTTATAAGAGAAAACACATGTCCTTCTTCATGATGGACCAGAGGGGAAGGACACCAGCAGTGTGTGAGCTCTTGTTGTCTGTCCATACCTGAGAGTGTCCAGTCTCCAGTCTGGATCCTCCGACAGCAGCTTCACTCCTGAGTCTCCAGGATGGTTGTAGCTCAGGTCCAGCTCTCTCAGATGGGAGGGGTTGGATTTCAGAGCTGAGGCCAAAGACTTACAACCTTTTGTTGTGACCAGACAGCCTGACAGGCTGAAAGTAAAATCCTTCAGATGTTGACCTGCATTACCAACATGAACCTAAAGCTGGATGAGAAGGATTTAAAAGATCAACTGTTAAAAAAACAGTTGATTTCTGACCTGAGTGTTTCCAGTTTACAGTGTGGACTCTTCAGTCCAACGGACAGACGCTTCACTCCTGAATCCTGCAGGTCGTTGTTACTCAGGTCCAGCTCTCTCAGACTAGAGGACTGGGAGCTGAGAACTGAGGACAGAGCTTCACAGCTTCTCTCTGAGAGTTTACAGCCACTCAGCCTGAAGGAGAATTAGTGAACACAAATAAAACAATGTTTATTATTAGAAGAATCAAGCACTATTGACAATTTGATTGATGTGAAACCATTATCGAGACTCCTTATCAATCCGATTATTCATCAATACCACCATCGATACTTTTCTATTATTTGATTAAAAGACAATTATACCTTTTAACAGAACTGGTTTTGCCTTTATTGTTTATAAGATGATTCGAGCTGGTGATAGGACGTTTAACAGTATTTCATATTTCCGACTACTGGGATAACAAATGTCTCTCCCTAACAACTATATAATTCAATTTTCTCGCCAATTTTTCTTGTTGTTGAAAATATCATAATGACCTTTGGAAAATCGATGTATCTTGACCAGTGATTGGATACACATTGAAGTGATTGGATTGATTGGTTTTAAATGACGTGAAGTTCTGATAGCAGGATTGATAAACTCAAATTTTTTGATACATTTTTGATTTTCAGGTTTTGAAAAAAGAGGAACTGGGTCCTTAACGGGACTGTTTGAATATGTTTTCTGTTTTTACATTAATTTGTTGTCTGTAACTGTGCTGCTGCTGCCTGTCTTGGCCAGGACTCTCTTGCAAATTTATTTTTAATCTCAATGAGACTTTTTCCTGGTTAAATAAATAAATGGAACAAGTGTTTAATCTCCATTCCTACTATTGACATGCTTAATTTGGGTTTTGAGGCCCATCCCTCCTGTTAACCTGTTTCATGTGTCCACCTACAGAGCTTTGTTGGAGGCTTTGACCACTGGCAGCAGCCTCAGAAGAGCCTCCTCTGAAGCAGAGTATTTCTTCAGATCAAACACGTCCAGATCTTTTTCTGATGACAGTAAGATGAAGACCAGAGCGGACCACTGAGCAGGAGACAGTTCATCTGTGGAGAGACGTCCTGACCTCAGGGACTGTTGGATCTCCTTCACTAGAGAACGATCATTCAGTTCATTCAGACAGTGGAACAGATTGATGCTTTTCTCTGAAGAGAGATCCTCACTGATCTTCTTCTTGATGAACTGGACTGTTTCCATGCTGGTGTCTGAGTTACTTCCTGTCTGTGTCAGCAGACCTCTTAGGAGATTCTGATTGGTCTGCAGTGAAAGACCAAGGAGGAAGCGGAGGAACAAGTCCAGGTGTCCGTTTGGACTCTGTAAGGCCTTGTCCACAGCACTCTGGTGGAGATGTGTTAGATTAACTTTGTTTCTGAAGATTCTAGACCACCTGGATGATGTTTGTTCATCAGACATCAGATTGACTCCAGAGTTGATGAATGTCAGATGGACATGAAGAGCAGCCAGAAACTCCTGAACGCTCAGATGGACGAAGCAGAACACATTGTCCTGGTACAGTCGACTTTCCTCTCTAAAGATCTGTGTGAACACTCCTGAGTACACTGAGGCTGCTCTGATATCGATGCCACACTCTGTCAGGTCTGATTCATAGAAGATCAGGTTTCCTTTCTGCAGCTGCTTAAAAGCCAGTTTTCCCAGAGACTTGATCATCTTCCTGCTCTCTGGACTCCAGTGTGGATCTGTCTCAGCTCCTCCATCATACTTTGTGTTCTTCAGTTTAGCCTGAACCACCAGGAAGTAGATGTACATCTCAGTCAGGGTCTTGGGCAGCTCTCCTCCCTCTCCGGTCTTCAACACATCCTCCAGAACTGTAGCAGTGATCCAGCAGAAGACTGGGATGTGGCACATGATGTGGAGGCTTCGTGACGTCTTGATGTGGGAGATGATTCTTTTGGCCTGCTTCCTTTTTCTTAATCTCTTCCTGAAGTACTGCTCCTTCTGTGGGTCAGTGAACCCTCTGACCTCTGTCACCATGCCAACACAGTTAGGAGGGATCTGATTGGCTGCTGCAGGTCGTGTGGTTATCCAGAGGCGAGCAGAGGGAAGCAGTTTCCCCCTGATGAGGTTTGTCAGCAGCACATCCACTGAGGTGGACTCTGTAACATCAGTCAGGATCTCATTGTTGTGGAAGTCCAGAGGAAGTCGACACTCATCCAGACCGTCAAAGATGAACACAACCTGGAACTCTTCAAAGCTGCAGATTCCTGCTGCTTTGGTTTCAGTAAAGAAGTGATGAACAAGTTCCACCAAGCTGAACTTTTTCTCTTTCAGCACATTCAGCTCTCTGAACGTGAACGGAAATGTGAACTGTATGTCCTGGTTGGTTTTGTCTTCAGCCCAGTCCAGACTGAACTTCTGTGTCAAGACTGTTTTCCCAATGCCAGCCACTCCCTTTGTCATCACTGTTCTTGGTTCATCTCTTCCAGGTAAGGCTTTAAAGATGTCTTCTTGCCTGATTGTTGTTTCTGGTCTGTGTGGTTTCCTGGATGCTGCTTCAATCTGTCTGACCTCATGTTCATCATTGACCTCTCCTGTCCCTCCCTCTGTGATGTAGAGCTCTGTGTAGATCTGATTCAGAAGGGTTGGGTTTCCTGCTTTAGCGATCCCCTCAAACACACACTGGAACTTCTTCTTCAGGTTTGACTTTAGATCACGCTGACAAACTCCAAAATTACTTCCTGAATGAACACAAAAATAAATAAGATCAATGATGAGTGATTTGAAATGCAAATATGAATGTAAACATGAAAATTCCTCATTCAATTTCTTGAGACTTTGGTAAATGTCCCATTTCACGTTCATGTTGAACCTTTAGAGAAATCCTCTTACTGCTCCACAGAAGGTCAGCCAGCTCCTCCTGCTTCATTCCCCTCAGGAAGTGCAGTGTGATCTTCAGAAATGCTTCTCTGCTGCTCCTCCTCTGCTCTTCGTCCTCACCGTCCAACACCTCCTCATCCTCCCTCTGACCCTCTAAGCATTCTGGGTAATCTGGACTCAGAAGCTTCTGGATCTTCTTTAGCTCGTTCTTCACAAACGTGACGATGTTTTCCTCCAGCAGCTGCAACAGAATATTATATGAACAACACAATCAAACTGAAAACATGAAGAAAAAACATCAGATCACTTTGTGACAGACAAACAGACACAAGTCCTCTGGTCTAAAACATAAAATACAGATATTATTAACAGAACAGACATAAAGTAGTTGTTGTACATGTGCAGACCATGAATGTGGAGTCCAGGTGTGTTTGTTGCTGCTGGGCAGACCGACCACTGGGACCCTCTGAGATCTCCTGGTCGACTCTGTGGAGGAATCATGAAGAATTAGCTCTTAACATCATGTCTGGGGTTTGGTTAACAGAAAAACATGCGTGCTTAGCAAGAATATCTGAGATCTCCTGGTCCAGGTTGGTTCATACAGATGTATTATTTACATTTTTATTTTTAAATTTATAAACATTTTGGGGCATTTTTCCAAAGCATTATTTGACAGAGTGGAGGGACAGAGATGCAATGGGGAAAGAGAGGGGAATGTCAAGCAGAGAATGACCCGGGTCTGCCCCTATGAGAACATAAAATGATGGAGAAACAAGCAGATAAAGGATCAAGGTAATGATGATAACCAATCTGCAAAACATAGGCCGTCCCATGCTATTTTTATCAGAACTAATGTGATTCTCACAACTTTATGCCTTCCACAAACTAGAGGACGTGTGCTCCTCCTGCATCGTGTTCGGGGCTGGAGAGAGCGCACCTGTTGGAAGTTGACAGTGTCCATTTCACTTCCCTATTTGCATGAGCAAACCCTCAAGACTCACGATAATATCAAACATGTTTGATTTTGTCGGAAAGTCAAGACGGGAAGAAGACTGACTGAAATCGGGTCGGATGACTACCTCACACCAAACGACTGAGATTACGGGCGCGCGCCACAACTCCAGAAAAACTCTATTGATTTCAGTCCGACATTGCAAAATCTGTCTGAGACTGTAAAATCGCAAGAGAAGTCGTTTGGTGTGAGGTCGGCATTAGCTAGTTAAGTTAAGTTATCTTTATTAGTCGAGGCGCATTGAAATTTGTCTATTCGCATATCCCCTCTCAAGTTCCCACACTCCAGAGGGGGTCAGAGCACAGGGTCAGCCATAGTACAGCGCCCCTGGAGCAGTTTAGGGTCAAGTGTCTTGCTCAAGGACACAATGGTAGAGATGGTGGGCACTGTAGATGTAATAGCAGCCAGTAGTAGTTTTACTCTCCTACTAGTTTGACCCTCCGGTGCCAGGGATCGAACTAGCGACTTCATGGTCACTAGTCGGCCCCTCTTCCTATAGGCCATCCTACCGATCCCTAAACTATTACTGTTATCTCCCTTTATAGTAAATCCAATACATCTATGTATTTAAGTCTCACTACCAGCACGGCTCTGCTGAGGATCCTGTTCGTAGACTTTGCTTTATAACCAAATACCTACACAAACATCTGGCTCATAATTGTTTGGGATTGCGCAACAGGAATATGGTATTTTCATTATTACTATTATTATTATTTGATGCTGCAGAACAAACATGATAAAGTAACTTGATGTTGACTAACTCTGTTTCTGGAGAACGTCCTTTGAAACATAGTGGTGACCTCATAGACTTGTCGCTCTTGAAGGACACACAGCTGGGTCCAGGTCCAGGAGAGTCTGGTTTGTCATGTTGGATCCTGATGGAATCACAACAATGTAAAATGCTTCTGAAGATTATTTTTTGATTTTTGAATGTTTTAAGCCTGAAAACGAAAAGAGTAAAGAACATGAAGTGATCATGACAAACATCAAACCTCATCTCAGGAGAGATGGATAGTAACAGACACAAACATTTATATTCTGACCTCTGATCAGCAGACTGGGCTCCACCTTTGAATTTCATAGGTGGAGCCATAGAACAGTCGCTCTTGAAGGACACACAGCTGGGTCCAGGTCCAGGAGAGTCTGGTTTGTCATGTTGAATCCTGATGGAATCACAACAATGTAAAATGCTTCTGAAGATAATTTTTTGATTTTTGAATGTCAAGACTGAAAACAACAAACTGTAAAATAAATATTTACTGCTGTCCAGCTTTAAACTTCATAGGTTCATCTATAGACCAGTCACTCTTGATGGACACACAGCTGGGTCCAGGTCCAGGTCTGTTCAACAACACACACACACACACACACACACACACACACACACACACACACACACACACAGCTTTGAGTGTGAATAATGACGGTGCAGTGATTTGAGTCATGGACAGTTAGAGATCCTCATGTCACCTCTGAGCTTTGGTCTGGCCGTCATGTTCCCCACACAGAGTGGTTTTAGAGGGAGGGACTCCCTCCTCTCTGTCCTCACTCTGATCCATAGCAGAGCCCACACCTTCACACAAACACAACAACATGTTCATTCATTACAACAAGCTTTACATCACAGGACACATTAGTTCACTGTCACTAACAGGACACAAACATTCAGGGCTGAAACCTGGTTGGACCCTAAACTGGATCCGATAACCCTGGAATGTGTTACACAGCTGCCAGATTCACCATCAACACAGCTTACACCATGAGCTTGGTTATTACTCAATTTACATTTAGAGGATGTACTTTAAATGAGTTTTTCACTTTATCTAGAGATTTTAAGGTCCGTCTGCGGCCTGTAGCCACACACACGGTCGCCTCCCATATGCGCTCTCCACCCACCTAAAACCTGCGCTCTCCGCCCCCTTAAACAAATCAATGGTTCAATATGTAGGTTTAATATGGATACATTCTGAAATAGATAAATATAAAAGGATATACAACATTATATACTCATGTAACACCCACCCGCAACGACCCCTCAATTTATTAGCTAGAGCTAGAAGCAACTTATTGAAAAAAGCAGTAAGTAAAAATTAATGAAGTTTTCTTGTTTAAAATATTTGTTTAAAATGAATTTATTACATGGCATCAATCAAAACTAGTGTGCTACATAATCCAAATTTCCTATAATTAGTGTGCATCAAATCCAAATTAAGTATAATTTAATATGTCCAAGTCAGCAAGTAATTAGTGAAAATAATGGGTTTTGTGTTGACCACACATTATTGTATTGACGGTGAACTGATCATGTGGTTATTACAAGACTTAATGGGACATTTTGTGAAATGGATCATAAGGGTTTTACGTTGAATTAAGACTAATCATTTCTTTATACTTGTTTCACCACCAATACACTAAAAGCTTTTTTCATGCACAAATGTTTCCACAATAAAAGCAGCTCAGCCAAGTTGATTCAAGGTGTGGGACCAGTTCAGACACGTCCTGAATATTTCACTGATGATGTGAGCTCAGATTACAATCAAACTGCTGCTGATTCTACTGAACAAACTAACAACACAACATGGGAATCATTTCTAAACTCATTGTTCTTTAACTTAGAGAGAAGGGAGAGAAGACACTGCTCATTTCATCCTGCTCAGTCCTGGTGTGTGTGTGATCTAATATATATAATTGAATATGGCCAAGTCAGCATGAAAATAATGCCTTTTGGTTTGACTTCACAGTATTTTATTGACGATGAACTGACAATGTGGTTATTTAAAGACTTAAAGCTGGGGTATATGACTTGGGGAGAAAATGGCAGTTGGGATAGAGATTCGAATCCAAATACCTCAACCGCTCCACTTGTTCTCTTTGGTCCCTCCCCTATGGTCCCTCCCTAACACGCTCTACACCAACAACGTCAGTGCCAAAGTGCATGGACAGTCCCAACAGCCAATAAGAACAGAGAATCTGATTTTTTTTTTTTTTTTTTTCAGAATCGGAGCCTCGCTCTGATTGGTTAAAGTGTACCGCTAATCAGAAATACCACACCACAGGCGACTGTGGCTCAGGTGGTTAAGTGGGTTGGCCAATAATCAAAGGGAACCCTGGAACCCTGTAAAGCGCTTTGAGTCAACAACATCGAAATAAAGCGCTATATAAATCCAATCAATTATTATTATTATTATTAAATCATATACCCCAGCTTTAATTGGATATTTTGTCATGAAATGGCCTTTGAGGTTCCTACTTTTAAATCTTACTCATCATTTCTTTATACTTATTTCACAACTAATAAATGGCAAGCACAAATGTTTCCATGATAAAAGCAGCTCAGCCAAAATGATTCAAGGTGTGGGACCAGTTCAGACACGTCCTGATAACGTGATTACAGTCAAACTGCCCTTGATTCTACTGAACAAACTAACAATACTACACAGGAATGTAGGAAAACTTTTTTCTTTAACACATACAGAAACTCTACAGCATATTCCAATAAGATAATCAGTAACAGCCAATCAGCATCAAGAAACATTTCTACCGTCCAGTTAAACAGCGACACAGCACAATGTGATCAAAGTGATCCTGATGATCAGACATTTACAGCTTTCTCTGGGAGGATTCTCACCTGCTGAACTGACTTCAGGTCGACCTACAGACACTTTCCACCTTCATGTGTGGAGGAAACACTGGGAGAGAAGACGCTGCTCATTTCATCCTGCTCAGTCCTGGTGTGTGTGTGATCTGAGGACGCCGTCACACCCTCACAACTTCACAGTCTAAGTCTAAAAAAAACACTAATAGTCACGTGAAAACCTGTGAAGACAAGTGAAGAGTGTTCCCAGTCTGTCTCCGCCTCCTCTCCTCTACCTGCCTGAGGCTAATGTTGATCTGTACCTGTGTGTAAGAGATGAGTTTATATTGTTTATGATCCGTTTGGAGGTGTTGATGTCAGTTAGTACAAAGTTTTGCAAAAAAAAAAAATAGACAAAAGTTTCAAAGATGATGCAACTTTTTTAATGGTCCACTTTTGCAACACGGTGTTTTTCTTTTGTTGTTCCTACTACTGACTGACTGAAGGGTGTAAGGGCAGGGTGTCATATTGTATCATATTGTATGGAATGTAAAGCCCACTGAGACAAATGTATTTGTGATTTTGGGCTATACAAATAATACTGATTTGATTTGATCTGAAGTGTAAGTAGGGGGAAATTGTAAGTTTTCTTTTCATATACTATTTATTCCTAAATGTTGTAGTCGTGTGTGAGTCTGTGTGTGTGTGTGTGTGTGTGTGTGTGTGTGTGTGTGTGTGTGTGTGTGTGTGTGTTTGTGTGTGTGTGTGTGTGTGTGTGTGTGTGTGCGTGTGTGTGTTTGTGCGTGTGTGTGTGCGTGCGTGCGTTTGTGTGTGTGTGCGTGTGTTTGTGCGTGTGTGTGTGTGTGTGTGTGTGTGTGTGTGTGTGTGTGTGTGTGTGTGTGTGTGTCTTAAATGTGCTGCACTTTGACCATGCAAATTTCCCAAACTCTGGGATAATAAAGTATACTTCCATTTTTCCAATAAGCAATCAGAAATACACTATTATTATATCGCATAACTAATATTATCCGATATAACGGCCCTGCAGGAGTTGGGCGGCGCCAGTAGGTGGCAGTAACGTCCGTGCCATTACGTCACTACCCAATGAAACACCACCGAAAAAGACGTCAACGGTCGCCTGGTCGCCCCACTCTCAGTCGGGTCTAAACACATGAACCAAACTGATATAAACACAGTTAATGGAGAAATAGTGTCAAATTAACGACACCGTCAGCGGCGAAGGTAAACAGACGTACTTTTAGAGGTGTTTACGTTTACTGAAAGCTTTTAGTTTACGTGTGTGAGGGTTGCGTGAGTCAGTTTAGCTGTGTGTTTGCCGGTGGCTAAGTTAGTTAGCTCTCCATGCTAACAGTAACACTGCATGCTTCACTGACTGTCGCCTTAGTTTTCCAGTCAATGGGACACTTTGTTATGGGATTTACATACAGTCGTAACAGTTAGCAGCATGTTTAGACTGCGTCCATTTGTGTCAGGGATCTAGTTTGCTTCCTGCTAAGAGAAGCTAACAAAGTAATGCTAGGCTAGTTTGTATCCCTGAAGATATTAGATCAGCCCAAAGTGTTGCTAGCTTTCTGTTTCCCTTTTAACCTGTTGTTTTAATATATATTTTTTTTCTATTCACATTTGTATTCGCTTTTCTAATGTCTATTCTATACTTGGTGTATTTTAATCTTGATGTATTTCATGCCTCTGTAAAGCACTTTGAGTGGCCTTGTGTCTGAATTGTGCTATAGAATTAAACTTGCCTTGCCTAAACTAAACTAAATGTTCACCTCTGCTTGCCATTGAATTTAGCAATTGTATTGATAAAGCGTAAAAAAGAAACCGTAGTGTATAAACCGTAAGCTCCACAACCTTACAAAATGTCCTCTGATGTTACAAAGTGATTTTATACTATATGATATGTAATTTTTCGCTATGCATTGTGACATGTACATCCATGGTGTTCAATTATTTTTTCATTGTTTTATTCATATATTTTTTCCCCCTTTCTCTTATACATATTTTATGTAAGGCAAGGCAGGTTTATTTCTATA
>NW_027648575.1:27500-50066 GCF_949987685.1 Ammodytes marinus
TGTGTGTGTGTGTGTGTGTGTGTGTGTGTGTGTGTGTGTGTGTGTGTGTGTGTGTGTGTGTGTGTGTGTGTGTCCTCAGATGTTTGTAGAGATCTGGCTCCATCACTACTCACTGGAGATGTACCAGAAACTTCAGTCTCCTCAGGTGAAGGTAAGAATCAATACTTTCACGCTACTCACTGCAGCAACGCATAGCTGGCTGTCCACTGGCCACACACACACACACACACACACACACCCACACCCCTAGCCCCATCTGCTTTTTTTATTTTATCGATTGTGTTTTGAGCATCTTGCAGTGTGATTGCACAGCAGGCATTTAGACGCTTCACCTTTTCTTGTATATCATAGAATAAGATTTTAAAATCCCTTTTAGAATTGATAGCTTGTGATTAGCGTCAGAGCTACTGCATTAAGGAATGTTGCATGTGTTCCTGGTAGTAGTAAAGTGCTTTCGCTGCTTTTCCTCATTTGCATGTTGCATGTAGTTCACGTGTGTGTGTGTGTGTGTGTGTGTGTGTGTGTGTGTGTGTGTATAAACTGCATAGTGCACCTTTGATGTTGCCAGAGTATCAACAGTTATTTCAAAGAACTTGAGCTACATTACTGCTACATGAGGCTGCATAGGAAATAGTGAAATGTCCCTTTTAACATGCTAACAGTAGCCTTCATCAGAAGCACTGCTGTTTGTATACTGTGCACCTCCCTGATACTAAATGCTCCCACTTTAAATACATATTAAAGGAGCTACGAGGAACTTTGAAATATTTCTGAAACAGTCTCATTTTTCCTCTGATGATCATAAATTACATGTAACAGCAAACGAGACCATCAGTGCAAATAAAGCGATTTTCATATAGTTTTTCTTAATGCCTTTGGCATGGGTATGCGCTCACCCAGGAACAACAGCTGGCGTAGTAAAAACACTACCGCTTTTGTCCAAAGGAGGAGCTAGAATTAACACACACTGAAAGTTCCTCGGAGCACCTTTAAATGCTGTACATATTAACAAATGTGTTGTTGAGTTGTTGTGTTCTGTTTTGTGTCCATCTTGTGAAGAATGAACTGAAACTAAACTAATGACTCTTAATTCAGATTCATAAATGTTTCATTGGCGCAAAGCAGAATCATTCAGTTTTCATTTCACTCTGTTAATGTCAATAGTAGGGATGGGTATTATTAAAGACCTACTTCACCGGTGGGAGTATGAAGGTGCATTGAACTCTGAGATCCTATGTAGTATAAATGTGCAAAATGTTTAGAAATCGGTTCATCCTAGCCTGAGAAAAAGCAGAACGAGTGTTTTATGGTCTCACTGTCTAACCCTACAGTTTGCCCAGTTGTGATGTCACACATTTATACAACATAGGATCTCAGAGTTCACTACACCTTCATATTCCCACTGGTGAAGTAGGTCTTTAAATGTTATATACTAAAATTTGATTTAAGTTGAGACACTGCAGGCAAAACATTTTTAAGCACGGGTCAATTTAGAGATTTGTGTCTATTTATCTTCCATAACATGTCTTCTTTCATACTAGTATAAATCAAAGGTCCAACATGTACATTCAGGTGTTTATTTGACTAAACCTGGTCTGTATATTTCTCCTATACAACCATCTTTAACAGACATTATCTTAACATATGCTTTTTTTTTTCAATATTTTTGAAGCAAACATAATTTGTTCATATGTTGTTCATTTATGATACATTTTGTTCATAAGAACATGCAGTAAAAGCATTGTTAAGACCTCTACATAGTATTTTCTAAAATGATATATATTAATAATAAAAAAAACACTAATGTTGTTCAAATGAAATTCATATTTTAACTCTGGCTTCATCCAACATCTAGATTAAATTTTTAATTTTTTTAAAGATGCAGATGTTCTTAGTTTTATATTTCCACATTTTCATATTATTATATTATTATATCGCATTGTAATACACAAGATAATAAGTCTATTATTAATAAGATAATAGTCTGAATGTCAGAAATCAACTGGCAAAGTTTCATGATGATATCTATAAGTTTAACATGTTACCCTTTTCATCTGCAGTGTCTCTCCTTACAATGTTAATGTATAATTTCCCATCCTTATAACCATGTAACCCTTTGTGTGAGTAGTGTAGAAAAGCTGTGCATCGTACTAGCAATTAAAGGTGGAGTCAGTGATTCTGGAGAACGCTTTTTGTCAAATTGACTCACTGAATATGTTACCTGCTACGTGTGTGTGTGTGTGTGTGTTGTGTGTGTGTTTGTGTGCTGAAAAGCGTAGGCTCTGTTAACAAGCATTATGTTAGTAGCTACGGGGCCCCAAACCCTGTGCCCCTTTGTTTACAAGCCAAATACAGAGCCTAGGCTGTGTATTAACACTGGATGTTTTTTTAAAGCGCGCACACACACACACTACGGACAGGTAGTGAATTCACTGATTTTGACAAAGTGATTTTGACAACAGGCGTTCTCCAGAATCACTGACTACACCTTTAACCGTTGTGTTCTCACAGTCAATATGTGTTTTGTGTTTGTCTCCTCTCCTTGTCTCTACTACTGTTTCCTCCTACAACTTTTTAAACTTTTTTTATTTCAACCAAATATTTTCTTTATGATAAAACCACCCCATCTTATTTGTGTGTGGGTGTGTGTCTATTTCTGTGTGTGTGTGTGTGTGTGTGTGTGTGTGTGTGTGTATCTGTCTGTCTGGCTTCCTCTTGTCCGATTCTTATAAAACCTTCCACTACCATAAATATATATTTTTCTGATTTAAAAAAAAACAAAAAATCACGATTTCAATCTTATTTCTGTGTGTGTGGTTGACTCTTCTTATAAAACATTCCGTTTGCCTATCCTTTCCACCCTTCTATCTCCTTCTCTATCCTTCCGTACTTGTCGTTTTCTCTCCTTTCTTTCCTCATCCCCCTGTATTTTTCATATATCTATTTATTACTCTTTTTTAATTTCTTATTTATTTTTTATTTATTTGTGTGTTGCCTTTTTTTTTATCCTTTTTTTATTTCCGGTTCTTATAAAACCTTCCTCCTGCCATCTTTCCCTATCCCTTCCACCTTTCTATCTCCTTCTCTATCCCTCCCTTTCTCTCCTTTTCTCCCGTCATCCCCCTCTCCTCCCCCTGGTGGTGGCCTGGGTGAACAGCTGGCCTTGCTGCAGTATCGTCTCAGTATGTCCAGCATGCCGGTGCAGCCCAGCGTTGCTTTACCACCACAACACTCCTACCAAGTACTTTTACCTTTTCATTCACTCCTCGAGGTAAAACACTATAGTTAAACCCCTTAAGCTAACGTCAAGGCTACTTTTCTCATAGGGACGCAATAGCTGAGGCATTAACACTGCTACAGTCAACAGGGAAATGCTTAATAGAAGGCTTTTTTTTGGTTGAATTAGTTTTTTTCTATTTTATAGGTGCTACAAGAAACATTTAAAATATTTTCTGAAACAGTCAAATGTTTTCCTCTGATGATCATAAATTACATGTAACAGCAAACGAGACCATCAGTGCAAAGAATGCTATTTTTATTAAATTTTTCTAAATGCCTTTGTCATGGGTATACGCTCACCCAGGAACAACAGCTGGCGTTGGTTAAAACACTACCACCTTTGTCCAAAGGGGGGCGCTAGAATGAACACAAACTGAAAGTTCCTCGTAGCACCTTTTTAAAAATGCCCAACAATGCTTGCGGTTTGCTTTTTCTAGAACATTATCATTTTATTCCATACAATTTTTTTTTAAATAGTTATGTTAGATCTTATTTGACATAGAGACACATGCTCAATATATTGTAGCACACAGCCAAGTTTATTTAAGACAACCAAACCTAGCCTTATTAGGGCAAGACACTGCACTCAGAAACATTGTTTGTTTTTCATAAAATTAAATTTTTTATTCAAACAAAAAAAAATGTTTTAATGTCAATAATCAACTGGCAAAGTGCCTTCTTGATGATATCTGTATATCAAAAATGTATTACTTTAAAATCAGCAAATTTGGAATTTCCAGAGAAGTATCCTTGACAACAAACTTAATCCTAAGAATGAAGCCTTGCAGTTTAAATCAAAGCTTTTTTTTTTTTTTACTGCTTTGCGTGCGTTTTTTAAATGAATTTATTTTTATTATTTATTTTAATGCATGATTTTTAACACTCAGTCTGGTGTGGTTTGCTTCTGGCTTTTACGTGTTGATGTGCTTGATACACGTTTCTTTCTCTTTGTCGCTGTTATGTGACGCAAAAGATGATCCTATGAGTTCAACCATCTTTATTTTAACATGAGTCAAAGTAAAACATTTCTTAATTTTCTTAATTATTTTGCCTAAATTCATGTTGAAAGTAATTTACAAATATATTGGTTGTGTATTGACGAGACATTGCATCATTTGAACAAAGCAGCTTTTGCTATAAGCAGATAATGGAGTACTGAGGTCCCACTTTTCTTTCTAATTAATGTTATTTGAACATTATCAAGTGATAATTTGAAACAAATCATAAAAAAAAAAAAATCTTAAAGGTGCTGTGTGTATAAAGGGAAATAGCTTTTTTCAGAACAGACTTTATAGAAATGGAATATAATATTCAGAAGTATGTTTTAATTAGTGTATAGTCTCTTGTTTTTTATGACCTTAGAATGAGCCTTTTATATCTACATAGGAGCGGGGCGCTGAGGCCGCCATGTTGCACCGCCATGTTTCTACAGTAGCACAGAACGGACAAACTTAACGGCCTTGCACGTTTTTATATATAGTGGGCGTTCTGGGAGAAATGCACCTGTTGGAAGACCAAGAAGAAGAAGTACTATAGAATAAATAACTAAATACATCTTCACCTCATCACTTGATATTGTGGAAAGACTTGAGGCAGTGTTGGATGATGCCATCTTTAGTAACTAGAGCTTCTTGTCCTTGAAGGCCACCGTAGCTTCTGTAAAACCGTGAGACCTCTTTACTCTGTAGAAAAAAACTTTGTGCCGTTGGTGTCTATCTGCTTTGCTGCTTTGGGACTGCGATGCATTTTGATTTGGCTGGAAGTTAGTTCATTGAATTACATTTTTAATTTCAAATCGATGCAAAAGTTTCATTTTAACTTCTAAATTGAAGGTATAAGGGTCTTTAGCACAATTTTAGTTTGAGTGTCAACAAACAAGAACAATTATTTTTTATTTTTTAACTAAGACCTTCAAAGATGTATGATTTAGATTGTGGCCATTTTGGAAGATGGGCTACAAAAAAAAAATGGTCTGGTTTCTTGACACTCGAACCAAAATCGTTCTACAGACCCTAACCTTGAATTTATAAGTGAAAACTGAACTTTCACATCAACTTGAAATGACTGAGTGTCCAGGCACTACACTATTTATTTTTATTTTTTATGTAGCATTTAGTTAAAATTACTTTTTTAACTTATTTTCTTCACAGGAACCTTTCACCCCTTCTGAGGAGCATGTGTTGGTGGTTCGTCTGCTGGTCAAACATCTCCACGCCTTTTCAAACAGCCAGAAACCAGAGCAGATATCCAGCTCTCCCTCCGCACACTCTCACACTCACGCCAGCCCGCTCGAGGAATTCAAGAGGTAATAGGAGATACATATGTCTACTAAAAAGCCCTTTGTTAAGAACCCAAATCTGAAAAATGCTTTTTACTATGTCATCTGGGGAGATAGTTGTATGATAGTAAACATTAGATCTGTCTACCAGGGTTTTCAAGGATACAAGGACACTAAAAGGCATTAGATTAGTTAAAGTAGTTACGAGGAACTTTTAAATATTTCTGAAGCAGTCTCATTTTTCCTCTGATGATCATATGATACATATGTCTACTGTAAAGCCCTTTGTTTTTAAACCACAAATCTGCAAAATCATTCTAACTACGTCATCTGGGGAGATAGTTGCATGATGGTAAAGCATCTGAAATGAGTTAGTATTAAGATATTTTCAACAAATCTTTCAATTTGCTAAGCCATAGGGAGAAGGACTTTATGATTTATAATAATTTATTCTGAAGTTTAAAAAATCTAAAAATAATTCTTATTCTTTTCTTTATTGTTTCTTACATGTTATTAGTTGATATTATATTATATGAATTTCCCTGTTAAAAAGCCTATAATGTTGTATTGTATTTTTCCTCCTGTCTACAGAGTGGTGGTGCAGCGTTTTGTCCAACAGAAACTTTACCTGTTCCTGCAGCATTGCTTCGGTCACTGGCCTCTGGACGCATCTTTCAGAGCGGTACGTCTCACACACACAAGATACATATTTAGTTATATATTTATATGTATTACCCCAAGCGACTGTGTCTCAGGTGGTAGAGCGGGTCGGCCAATGATCGAAGGGTTGTCGGTTCGATTCCCGTCCTGCCACCTGTGTCATGGTTGTTGTGTCCTTGGGCAAGACACTTCCCCCACCTTTCCTCGTGTGAATGTCGATAGTTAGCCTGCTATGAATGAATGGGTGTGTGAATGGTAACGCGGGAATGGGAACAGTTCTCCCTTGAAATAGTCTCCGGTCTCAATGGGATTTACCTGTATAAATAAAAAGTAAAAAAATAAATAAAACATATTTAGTTATATATTTATTACCCCAAGGAGCCTTGTGTCTTATAGCTAGTGGTAACTTGTACTCTGTGAATTAACAAACAAGTAGCTTGTCGGCATATCGTCTTTACTAAATGATTATTGTAGCCATGAACATTGTAGAAAGACTTTTAGTTTCAGCATTTAGTTTATCTGTAAATATTTTTCAAGAAATATTTTTCTTAAAAATGCACGGACAGTTAAAGGAATGTTTTTTTTTTTAACTATTCCTTTTAAGTATAGCGTGTGACCCCGAAAGTCACTTTTATCAGAAACACACACACACAAACACCTGCTGCTATTCCTTTAAATGAGTGTCTGTCTGTCTGTTGTTCTGACTGTCCCTCTGTCATTCTGTCTGTGTGTCTATCTGTCTGTGTGTTTAGGTGTTGGAGACGTGGCTGAGCTACATCCAGCCGTGGAGATACACAGACGAGAAGCCAAACCCTCAGACCGAACAGAACAGAACCGTACCAGACAAATGGTGAGTCTCATTTCAAGTCTTTTTATAGAAAGTGGATTTTGTTTTCTCACAAAGATGACTGAAACAATACAGAAAGTGTTTTTAGTTTTTGTAAAAATCATATTGAGTAACTAGCTTCTTGTCCTTGAAGGCCACCGTAGCTTCTGTAAGCTTTCCCAAAGGGGAGGAGTTAGCAAGGGAGCGTTGACATCTACACAATACTACAATATTACACACTGCACCTTTTAAGGAGAAGTTCAGATTAAGGTGAAAATGTTGTATTTATAGGCTTTTTTTCAAATTACTTTATTTTTGGATTGAACAACTAACATGGCGTACTCTACTACAGGTTTCTAAGGACATTGTTTAAACTAAACTAGGGGCGGCAGTGGCGAAGTGGGCAGGGAGGTCGCCTCTGGAGTGCAGGGTCGGAGGTTCGATCCCCCACCTACCCGCCACATGTTGAAGTGTCCTTGGGCAAGACATTTAACCCCGAATTGCTCCCGAGAGTTAGCTTGCACCCTGCGTGGTAGCTGCTGCTATCGGTGTATGAATGTGTGTGTGATTGGGTGAATGTGTACAAAACAATGTAAAGCGCTTTGAGTCTGTGAAAAACCAGGGAAAAGCGCTTTATAAGTGGAGTCCATTTAACATTTAAAGGCAAATGTTAAACAAAAAAGGGGGTGTCATGTAGGTCCCTTCAGTACTGTTAAATAGTCCAGGAAAGGCTGACATATCTGTTTAAACTTCTCTGCTTTCCCTGAAATCTCGAACAAATTTTCTCCATATATAAAGCATTAGAGAACTCTATAAGCCAGATATCAAAGCATTTATAGGCGTTTTAATAGTGATATTTTCCCTCTGTGTTTCCAGGGAGTCTTTTGTCCAGGAGAACCTGCTCATGTACACCAAGCTGTTCCAGGTGTTTCTGAACCGAGCCGTGAGGACCGATCTGGTCAACGCCAAGAACGCTCTGATGGTGTTTAGAGTCGCAAAGGTGTTCGTCCAACCCAACCTCGCCGAGATGATACAGAAAGGTACGAATGGAAGACAGACAGACAGGCAGGCAGGCAGGCAGGCAGGCAGGCAGACACACAGACAGACAGACAGACATACGGACAGACGGACAGACAGATAGATTCAGTCACTCACTCACTCACTCAGTCGCAAAGGTGTTCGTCCAACCCAACTTCGCCGAGATGATACAGAAAGGTGAGAATGGAAAAGAGACAGACATGAGAACGTACTTAAAGGTGCACTGTGTAACTTAGGCTGTGTCAGAAACGTGAACATTTTCTAAGGTAAATTCTCTTAATAAACAAACTTTCCTCACAGGAAAATGTAGATCCCTGTGAACACTGTTTGAAGTTAGAAAGCTTCCTGAAAAGTTACTGTTTCACCGCTGCTGTTGTTGTTGTTTACAGCAGCAGGGCCCACAGTTTGGTTTACAAACATATTCTAGTCTTAACGTTTGGTTCCAGGTTCCTCAAAATAATTTACGTTTGATTTATGATGATAGAATTATTCAATACTAAGAATTACATGTAGAGAAAATATGTTTAGTAAACTAACTGCAGGCTCTGTGGATGTAAACAAACCCCCCTCCTTCAATTCAAATTCATAATGTAAAATATTGTTTAAACCCCAAACATTTCGTTCCTCCCACCAGGAGAGCAGTTGTTTTTGGAGCCGGAACACGTATTACATCACCGCCAGCCCCGCGGTTACCTGGGCAACCTCTCGCCCAATCAGGGAGGCAGCTTCCTGTCGTCGAGGCAGCGCGTGGTAACGGATGTGGTGTTTCGGGTGAAGAGTCACGTCTACGCGCTGGAGGGGCAAGACTGTCAGTACAAGCAGATGTTTGGGACCGACCTCAGGGCTGCCGTGAGTTTATACACCTGTTTACAGAGGCTAGGCTGTGAAGTAACCACACATACACTATATATAACCTTTTTACAGAGCCTAGGCTGTGTATTAACAACACATACAGATGTTTAGGAACTACCTCAGGGCTGCCATGAGTTATTACAGGGTTTACAGAGCCTAGGCTATGTATTAACCACACTTATTAGATATATAGATATAGATTGAATGGTGTCATCAGTGATTCTGAAGACTGTCAGTACAAGCAGATGTTTGGGACGGACCTCAGGGCTGCCGTCAGTTTATACAGTGGTTACAGAGCCTATGCTGTGTATTACTGTAGGGTTTACAGAGCCTAGGCTGTGTATTACTGTAGGGTTTACAGAGCCTAGGCTGTGCATTAACAACACATTCACTTATTACTTTGAGATTGAAAGAGAAGTGATTTTGTAGAACTTTTGTTGTCAAAATAAATTTGTTTAAATAATTTAATTTTTCCTCATGATCCGCTACCTGTGTGTGAGCTGGGGGGACAACATGCTAATACACAGTCTGGGGGAAAACATGCTAATACACAGTCTGGGGGAAACATGCTGATACACAGTCAAGGCTCTGTAAACTGGCATGTTGTTTGCTTTTTCTCAGATGTGTCTTTTTACAACTTATAAAACTTTTGACAACAATTAAACCAGTTAAAAAAACGTTTTAAGCTGGAGACAGAATGTTCATGAATCATAATTCAGTGTAAAGATGGTCTAAACCGACTTAATTTTGTTGCACATTTTTTCACCGCTGTTATTTTTTCTCCGTTATGTTCCCAGGTGATGAAACTGATCCAGATAATAGCGTCTGCGCGTCAGACGGCAAAGCGTATCTCAGACCACTGCAGCGAGGTGGCCTCTGGCTCCTCCGTGCTGTCCTGGTTCGGCTTGGGACCGTCACACAGCAACAACACTCTGAGTGAACCGGAGGAGAGCGGGGAGTGTCTGAAGAAAACACACGAGTTCCTGGACAGAGCACTGGAGAACCTCTGCACTATATTCAAGGTGAGAGTCACTGACAATGTTGTTTACTACAAATTAAAGGTGCTATGAGGAACTTTTACAATATTTCTGAAACAGTCCAATTTTTCCTCTGATGATCATAAATTACATGTAACAGCAAACGAGACCATCAGTGCACAACAGAGCGCTCGAGAATCTATGTACTATATTCAAGGTTAGAGGCACTGACAATGTTGTTTACTATCACTTAAAGGTGCTACCGGGAACTTTTAAATATTTCACAATATATTCCCAAGTCAACGGCCTTTTTTTGGGGTGGGGGCGGCCCACATCATTTATTTTAGAAAGAATATTTTAATTTATTTTATTTTTTTAAACCTGTTTTAATTTCTTATTTATTTTTTAACAAAATATATTATGCAAAAGTGATTTTTGACAACTAGGTTTTACAACAGGACATTTTTAGATTCTTTTTATAAAACATTCAGATTTTAGAAATGTGTTTTAAATATTTCATAATTTTAATTGCATTTGGTGTTTCCATAGCTTAACAAAAAATGTATGAACATTATAAGGGGAACGTTTCAGTCATTAGTTGAATAAAACTAACTTTTTGGGACTGTTTTATTGGGGCACTTTACGACCCAAAAAAAGAATAAAAAAAAGAAAGAAGCTAAAACAAAATACAACTTTAAAATCCCAGAAAAAAAGCTCCAAGAAATAACTAAATTGTCAAAAAAAGCAAAACAAAAATATATTCATGTAACACTTACTTTTATTGTTGTGTCTTTCCTCCCAGCTGAACAGCGGGCAGCTCTCCCAGCTCATCTCCACTCTGGGATGTTCTCAGGACGAAGGAAACAACAAGCAGCTTCCAGACTGTATCCAGGGAGACAACGGGCTCATTCTGACTGACCTGGGCCGCAGACAGGTGTGTGTGTGTGTGTGTGTGTGTGTGTGTGTGTTTGTGCATCTGTGTGTGTTTGTGCATCTGTGTGTGTGTGTGTGTCTCTTGGAGCAAATTTGAGTTTTCGAAAAGCGCTATCTAAGTTTAATCTAAAATATTTTTTTTACAATTAAAGGGACTCACACCCATGCTGCAATTGAGAATTACAGCACTATCATACCATCCCGCCTCCCTCCAATGCCCCCACACCCTCGTTCCATGCTTGTATCACTGGTTTCACTTCAGAGGTGTCGGCCAGAACACCACTTATGGCCAAAGGCGTCAGACTATAAGCATGAGACTAGGAGAGGAGGAGTAGGGTTTTATCCGCTCTTTATTTTACTTCTTTCACAGGCACAGTCGCATATAGATCGCGGGAAAAGAACAAAGGTTTAAACTCCGCTCGTGAGGAGACGTTACAACAGCTGTTGCGACCCGCAAATCGCATGCAAACTATATTATAACAGCGATCGGGACTGCATGTACATACTCACACGGGTGATTCACATTTAAACTCAGATAAACACGTTTCCATGTGGAATGATCGCTTACTGCGGCAACGCTCACACATCTGACCGAGGGAGAAGAGAACGGAAACTAAACAGACTCTCTGTCCGACTGACGTCACGGCCCTAACTGACTGCTATCCACACTGAACAAAACACATCTTAACACACTGTAAGAAATAACAACACTGTAACTTATGAACGTTGGGGCCTTTTCTACAATGGTCGCTACTCGCTACTGTCTGCCGTGGAATCAAAACAAACCCTCTAGTTGAGAATGCGCAATACAGAAGCAGACGGCAAACAGACAGGTCTGTCGGCCAATCAAATCGTTCGGTCCGAACGATTTGATTGGTTGAATTTTATATATATTTTTCATAATATTATGTGATTGAAATCATTGTTTGTTTTTACTCCTGGTGGGTCTGTCTTATATTTTAGAGTGTAATTACCTTATTAATACCATTTTAACCTAATCCAAAAAAAGTGTAAAAATGCACCAAAGGTAAAAGTCGCTTTAATGTAATAAATATATACAGTATATGTGCATTATAACTGTTGGTTTAACAGCAAGGAATATAACTATGTGTTTGTATGTGTCTCTCTCTCTCACTGTGTGTGTGTGTGTGTGTGTGTGTGTGTGTGTGTGTGTGTGTGTGTGTGTGTGTGTGTGTGTGTGTGTGTGTGTGTGTGTGTGTGTGTGTGTGTGTGTGTGTCTCTCTCTCTGTCTCTCTCTCTATGTGTGTGTGTGTGTATGTGTGTGTGTGTGTGTAGATGATCAGTGGTCTGCGTAGGTTTGATATCCGTTACCAAGGAGACCCTGAGCTGCAGCCAATCAGGAGCTACGAGAACGCTCTGCTGGTCAGACTGTTCTACAAGATCTCCTCTCTGGTCAATGACAAGGTGAGAGAAAGACAGGCAGACAGACAGACAGGGAGACAGACAGACAGACAGACAGACAGACAGGGAGAGAGAGAGACAGACAGACAGGCAGACAGGGAGACAGACAGGGAGAGAGAGAGACAGACAGACAGGCAGACAGACAGACAGACAGACAGACAGGGTGAGAGATAGACAGGGTGAGAGACAGACAGGGCGACAGACACACAGGGAGACAGATGTACAGACACAGACAGACAGACACAGAGAGAGACACAGACAGACAGACACAGACAGACAGGCAGGTAGACACACACACAGACAGACAGGCAGAGAGACAGACACAGAGACAGAGAGAGAAAGAGAAACAGACAGACACACACAGACAGGGTGAGAGACGGAGAGAGAGAGAGACACAGACAAAAATGGCAATCCTAATACACAGAGAGAGAGACACGCATGCGCACATTCATACACATACTGTCAAATACAGAAATACAGAGAGTGACACAAATTCACACACATAAACCTGGTTTGACCCCTTACCTTTTTTTTACTCTTGTCCCCCCTTCCACACACACACACACACACACACACACACACACACACACACACACACACACACACACACACACACACACACACACACACACACAAACCTGTTGTTTTTAACATTAACCATACTTTCTTTCTCTTACAGTTGGGAGGTCACATGGGCGGGCTGTGTTCCCGTCAGGACTTCCTGGGTCGTTTGTCTCGTCACTTCCTGTCTCAGAGCGACCCATCGAACCAACTGAAGCAAAGCCCCGTCACACGCCGCGCGCTAGAGGCTAACGCTAGCCGCCAACCCCGCGTTAGCCTGCGCACGCTAGCTAGCTACAGAACGCTAATCATTCTGCTCTTCTTCTACATGTTCTTTGGAGCGGTGATGTCGCTGAATCCGGCCTCCAGCACGTTGCTCATTCTGACTGGAGGGTTTCTGTACGGAGTGCTTATGACCCTGTGTGGGGACAAGCTGAAGAGTCATTAACACAGACAGGCAGACAGACAGACAGACAGACGGACGGACGGACGGACGGACGGACGGACGGACGGACAGACAGACAGACAGACAGACAGACAGACGGACGGACGGATTGACAGACAGATACAGACAGGCAGGCAGGCAGGGGTCCCTACATGTCTACAAGGAATTTACTCAATTCCAATGCTTTGAATGCATTATTTTGGTTCTATAGAGTCAAGAAACTAGACCAATTATTTAGTTTTTTGCCCTGAGTTAAGACCTTCAACAATAAATTTGGCCATTTGGGAAGGTGGGCCAAAAAAAAGAAATTGTTTGACTTCTTGAAACTTGAACCAACATTGTTCTATAGGCCCTTACCTTCAATTAAAGAGAGAAAACGAAACTTTGGCATCAACTAGAAATGGCGGAGTGTCCAGGCACCAGACTATGAGGGACTATGAGTATTTTGAATTGAGACGTGTAGGAATTCTGTCTGCATATTTTTCTTGCTTTTCATACGAACGCTCGACTGTTTTGTATGTTTTTTTTTCATATGAACTTGTAAATAATGAATTGCGTTGCTGCTCTGTTGCTAGGACACATTATTTAGTTTTGAATTAGTTTTTACTTTAAAGAGCATCTGTTGAAAGGTGCAGGCCAAAACATACACACTGCACTAACAGAATAACGTGATTTTTCTCTCTGAAAGCAGAATGTATTTTTGTCCAAAATACTCAATAAACTGTTTGCACTTGTTTGTATATTTCGTGGAATCATTGAATGAAACACACTGGGGAAACAGCAGAGAACTTAACATTAATGATGAATGAAAATTAAAGTTGAACCCGAGTGGTCAATGTTCAAAACCATTTGCTGAAGCCTGGCGGGGAGCTGTGGTGTCAAGGTCTTAAGCCCAGTTCAGACCAAACATTCGCCTCGCAACGACTTGAAACTCCCTGCGACGAGACGGGCTGAGACGTTCTAAAGCTGGACCTGGCGATTTCCCTCGAACACCGTGGTGGACACAGGTGGTCAAGGAAGTCGTCAGACTGAAGAAGTGCTGCCGAGATATGTTATCCCGGGGGACTCCAGAGGCAGTTGACCAGCAGTTTCAAAGGACTGCAGCCTCTACTGCGAAAGAGGCAAAGCAGGGAGGTGCTTCAGGAAGGAGGCCTCGGGGAAGACCCAGGACTAGGTGGAGAGAATATATCTCCACACTGGCCTGGGAACGCCTCGAGATCCCCCAGTCAGAGCTATTCAATGTGGCCGGGGAAGAAGAAGTTTGGAATTTCCTCCGCTTAACTTGAAGTAAATTGGAATCTATTTCTCCTAACATTAAAAAAAAAACGTTTTAAGGTGAATTGAAATCCTCATGTCACCTCTGAGCTTTGGTCTGGCCGTCATGTTCCCCACACAGAGTGGTTTTAGAGGGAGGGACTCCCTCCTCTCTGTCCTCACTCTGATCCTTGCTGCTCCAGAGGAAACACACAGCAACTGAAATGCTGCTTTCCATCATTTAAGGTAAGTAAACTTTACTATCCTCGTTGGGGCAATACACATGTACCAATATTGGCTGTTATTCTCTGCTTCATATCAGTGTCGGGTGAATTCATTCAGACAGTGTGAGGCAAGCTGCCATCAGCTGCTGTACCTCTACTATCAGGCCACTAGATGGAGCCATGAAGCTGCATTGAAGTGAAGACCAGGAACGTTCACTCATTCATACCCACTGAATCTGACGAGACGCCTACCTGTCCTTAGAGTAGCTACGAGGAACAATTGAATATTTCAAATAAGCGCTATTTTTATAATTTTTTCTTAATGCCTTTGTCATGGGTACTCTCACCCTGGAACAACAGCTGGCGTAGTAAAAACACTACTGCTTTTGTCTAAAGGGGCCACTCAAATTAATACAAACTTAAAGTGCCTCTTAGCCACTTTAAGGTTCAGTCAATTCAACATTAAAAGATACGTTTTCCTTGATTTATAATGTGTGTCTTCTGAATCCTCTTCAAACTCAGCCTGTACCTGTTCTTTATCTGCCACTATTAAGACAGCAGACCTTTACCCTTTGGGGCGACTGTGTCTCAGGTGGTAGAGCGGGTCGGCCAATGATCAAAGTGTTGGTGGTTCAATCCCCGCCCTGCCACTTGTGTCATGGTTGTTGTGTCCTTGGGCAAGACACTTCACCCACCTTGACTGGTGTGAATGTGTATGACTGCTCTATGTTTGAGGTGGTGGTCGGAGGGGCCGTAGACGTGAATTGAATTGGCAGCCACACTTCCACCACCGGTATGACTGCTGTGTGTGAATGAATGGAACCTGGAACCCTGTAAAGAGCTTTGAGTGCCTAGAAAAGCGCTATATAAATCCAATCCATTAACCCGCCTGTATCTGTTCTTTATCTGCCACTATTAAGACAGCAGACTTTAACCCGGCTTATCTCTCTCAGTGATCAGATTAATGTTTAACTCAAACATCTCTTCTTAGATTTCTTGCTTCAAGTTCAGTCAGACTTTGTGATCGTCGTGTCGCAGTTTGATTTCACCTCTAAAGCTCCGGCTGAAGGTAAGGCAACAATTCTGATCCAATTTTTTTTTAAATATTGATAAAAATATCTTATTATTTCACATGTTTAAGATGTATTCATTTAAAAACAGGGAGTTTGCATATTGATGAACACATTGTTGTATTTGTTAATTCATTAAATGCTTTTACATGCATTAGAAAAAAAAGTAAATGTGACCAAGCTAAATTAAAGGCTAGTTTTCATCAGCAGTCCCTTTGCCTGTTGGTAATAGGAATCCCAAAGTGGAAACATTGACCTTTACATGTAAATATTAGAGATTGTAGCCAGTGCACTATTTCCAGTCTAACTCTATTACGGACACTTTTTAAAAAAAGCTGGAATTTGTTCAAACTCATAACTCAGAGTCAGTAATGGATCGGAGTTGTTCTATAACATGTGTCTGAAAGCTTGTTACTTTACAGATTCACAACTTTGCATGAAGCCTTTAACTTGTGCTGTCACATGGAAGTACATTTTGTTCATTATACTTTTACTTTGCACACAGTATCTAACATGTGTCATAGTAGGGAGCGCTTGTTGTATACAGGCTGGTTATACCTTTTTTTTTTTTACCGTGTTTTACTTGGTGTGAATTTTTCTTTACACTTGTATTGCAGTAAAACTCAGAGGGAGATAGTTGACCTTTTTACTTAGCGTAAATAAAGACAAATACTGCAAAATGCTATTGGAGTTAGTGGGGCATTTATGTATTTTCGTCATACTACAATTGACGTGCATGTATTAAGTTAGGACATCCTAAATCTTTTTCTGGCTTACTAAATAGTAGGGAAGTATGGGGATTGGAACACAGGGCAAGTAGGGAGTGCTTGTTGTATACAGGCTGGCTATACTTACTTCTTCATGTTCTACTTCTTGCTCAAATCCTCCTCTACTCATCTGTAGAAACCGTTTGGCCATCTGCTGGGCATCTGTTGTATGAACACATTAGAAATCAGACGATCTTTATTGTCTGTGATTGGCTCACACAGACAGAATTAAAACGGAATAAATAATATTAATTGGAGGGTGTGGGACAATTCTGAGCATCGAACCCTTAATTTCCTAAATTATGGTTTATTTTGCGCACATTTCTATCTTTTTTACATCAATTTAAAATGGAAATGTCTGAGATGACAAAAATATAATGCAGTAAGGCTGTCAGTGATCCTATATTGCTTACACATATTTAAACGGCTGTATTGTTCATAACTTGTGTTAAACATATCAGAGCCTTGTTTAAGCCTTAGGCTCCAACTTATAAATCTACATAAAAGACTAAATAGTCAAAATCACAAGAAATCACATCTGTATCTTTAACATAAAGGATAAGCCTGCTCTCCTACAAGTTAGTTAATTATTTCTTGCTGTAGAAAGTTTGACCGTGCTTTACTTGATGTGAGTATTTCTTTACACTTGTATTGCAGTAAATCTCAGAGGAGATAGCTGACCTTTTACTTCACTACATTTAGTGACTTTTCATGAAGATTGTAATTGAATAACAAAAAATCAAGATTTGCTATTAAACATGGGACTAGCTGAAAGTATAGAGAATACTTAAAGGTGCAGTGTGTAATATGACATCATCAAGAAAGTTCTAGAATGTAGTGCTCCCTGGGTAACCCCAACCCTTTCGAATAATAACAGAAGCTACGGTGGCCTTCAAGGACAAGAACAATTCTAAATTTTAAACAATGCACCTGATGACATTCCAACTATGACACTTTCAAGATGGCGGCACTAGGCCTTGGTCCAAAATATGCAGAAATATGGACATGTATGAGACCCTTTCTAAGGGGGAAAAAAAAAATTAAAAAAATGTTTTTCAGCTATTATGCACTAAATTAAATGTACTTATGGATATTATAATCACTTTCTACAAAATCTGCTAGGAAATAAAACCCAAAATTCTACACACTGCAGGTTTAAACCTGCTTAACCCTTAAAGTGCCAGTTAAACATTAACAGTGATGATAAAGTAATGTGATAATATCATAGTGACGGGAGCCGTAATCAGGAACTTTGCTCTCAGAGATAAAATACATTTCTGTTGATGCCATAAGTTCAATTAGGCAAGGAAACGTTTATTTCTACAGCACAATTCAGACACAAGGCCATTCAAAGTGCTTTACAGGGGCAAGATTAAAATACATCAAGTATAGAATACACATTAGAAAAGTGAATGAGAAATAAAACATTTAAATTAAATAAATAAAAAAATTTAATTAAATAATAATTACAGGTTAAAAGGGAAACAGAAAAGCCTTCAGATTTAAAGGAGCTGAGAGTTGCAACAGACCTCAAGTTTTCTGGGAGTTTATTCCAGATATTTGGTGCATAAAAACTGAAAGCTGCTTTTCCTTGTTTAGTTCTAACTCTGTCTGTCTGTCTGTCTGTCTGTCTGTCTGTCTGTCTGTCTGTCTGTCTGTCTGTCTGTCTGTCTGTCTGTCTGTCTGTCTGTCTCCTTGTTTAGTCCTAACTCTGGGCACTGTAAGACCTGTCCCAGACGACCTGAGAGCTCTGGACGGTTAAAGTTAATATGTTACTAATAATATATATATATATATGAACTGGCCTACAGTGCAACAGTGATGATATAATATACAGTAGTAATATGATCATATGACAGTCACAGGAGCCTTACTCAGGAACTTTGCTCTCAGAGATGAAAATAAATTTCTGTTGATGCCACGTAAGTTCAATTAAAGTTAATATGTTACTAAACTGGCCTACTTTCTTCTCCTACAATAAAGAATCCACAGCTTCACTGCAGCTGAACACACACAAACTAAGTAGAAACACACATTTACACACTAATCAGATTAAATGATAGAAATCTTAAACTAGACTACATTTTTTTAATAACAATTTTCCCCGCACCGGGGGCAAGTTGTGCCACAAGACAACTTTTTTTCCGAAAGCTATACTTCTGAAACAGTTTATTTCAGATCCAAAGTAATTGTTGCCGGGGATGCACCACATCCTGAAATATACATACATATTTTACTTGGAGACATTACTGTCAAGGCCTCACTTTAAAGTCACTTTGAGTAAAAAGTGGCACAGTTCACCCCACTCTCCCCTACTCATCCGGGTATTTCTCGCCTACTCAAACTCGCATACACAACCATCACATACTCAAATTGACTTCAAAATGAGTATGAGTAGGACGTTAGTAAGGCTTTCCGAACACAGCCTTGAAGAAGCAACTTTGAAAGCAACGCTGCTACATATTACTTCACAGTGGAAAACGTTGCACTAGAGTAAAGCTACCATAGGGAGAAATCTAGTTCGGTGACTAAAGCTAATAAGAAAAAGTGCTTTTTGATAAAAATACTACTTGAATGACTATGCAAGTTTTAATGTAGCTGAACTACTAGTCAGCTACTGCAAACAATTGATGGAAATGAGGATTTGAGTTGATACGTGTTTCGGTAACACTTTACAATAGGTATATTAAATACCTGTTCATTAATGCTTAGTTAATGCTCTTAACGGTTAGTTCATGTTTATTAAGGTTATTAATGGTTAGGCGATAACTAAGCAAACTTGTTAGTTAATGCTTAGTTAAGGCTTATTAAGCATTTCCTAAGCATTTATTAATGGTTAGTTAATGATCATTTAATGTTTATTATGCATTTACTAAGCATTCACTAACAGTTAATTAGCGTACCTTTATTGCAAAGTTTTACCTGTGTTTCCAGTTGATGGAATGCAGCATTTCAGTTGGTGTGTGTTTCCTCTCCAGGTGAAAGTGTGTGTGCGCTGATGCAGTGAGTTGAGCAGCATGGATCAGAGTGAGGACAGAGAGGAGGGAGTCCCTCCCTCTAAAACCACTCTGTGTGGGGAACATGACGGCCAGACCAAAGCTCAGAGGTGACATGAGGATCTCTAACTGTCCATGACTCAAATCACTGCACCATCATTATCCACACTCAAAGATATCTGTGTGTGTGTGTGTGTGTGTGTGTGTGTGTGTGTGTGTGTGTGTGTGTGTGTGTGTGTGTGTGTGTGTGTGCGTGCGTGCGTGCGTGCGTGCGTGCGTGCGTGCGTGCGTGCGTGCGTGCGTGCGTGCGTGCGTGCGCGCGCGCGCGCGCGTGTGTGTGTGTGTGTGTGTGTTGTGTTGAACAGACCTGGACCCAGCTGTTTGTCCATCAAGAGTGACTGGTCTATGGATAAACCTATAACGTTCAAAGCTGGACAACAGTAATACTTTTTTTCACAGTTTGTTGTTTTCAGTCTTTAAAACATTCAAAAATCAAACTGTAATCTTTTGTGGCATTTTACATTGTTGTGATTCCATCAGGATCCAACATGACAAACCAGACTCTCCTGAACCTGGACCCAGCTGTGTGTCCTTCAAGAGTGACTGGTCCATGGGTAAACCTATTGAATTCAAAGATGGATCCCAGTCTGCTGATCAGAGGTCAGAATCTAACCGTTTGTGTCTCTTACTATCCATCTCTGCTGAGATGAAGGTTGATTTCATTGTCATGATCACTTCATGTTCTTTACTATTTACATTATTATTTTTTTAAATACTTTATTTTTGGATATTAAAAAAAAAAAAAAAACGGACAACTGAAAAGGTGAACACACAAAGAAAGACAAAATAAAATAAACAACTAACATGGCGTACTCTACTTGGTCAAACAGGTGTCATGAAGTTCACTTCAGCGCTGCTATATAGTCAGACCTAGAGTCTGTAGTTGTTGCGATGGGCCTAGAATGGCTGTTTCTGGGTTGGGATGGAGGATGTGGCCGTAGACATCTGAATAACAACGAAACACGCTTGACCAGAAATTGTGGAGTCTGGGACAGAACCAAAACATATGAGCCAGAGTTCCATTAGAGTGTTTGCACCTAATGCAAAGAGGTGAGGAGGAGGGATAGAATGAATGTAATTTGACAAGCGAATAGTGGAGCCGATGTACAACCTTATATTGATGCCTTGAGTTGATCGAGCAAGAGTGTGTGCTGCGAAGACACTTAGCGCAAGCATCTTCTGAAATTTCTAATCCTATTTCGCTCTCCCAGGACCCCTCGATGCTGCGTGGACGGGGCAGTGTGATCCGTAAACAAGTTTACAAACATAAAGACTAGTTTTTGGTATCAGGTTTAGTTATCAGTAAGGACTGGAGTTCAACAGGGAGATTATGAATTTCAAATTCTAAATGTTACCTCTAACATAGCTCCTTATTTGTAGGTATCTGGAAAAATGGGATGGCTGCAATGTGGATCTATCCCTCAGCGGAGCAAATTAAGAGAATACATTATCAGTGTACAAGTCCTTAAGATTAACGAGACCTCTGCTTTACCAGACTGAAAACACAGTGTCTTTTTGCGAAGGGGGAAATGCATGATTGTGGCAAATGGAGCTAGAATGAAGGTTTAATTTGATACCAAATCCACAATGAGTTTTTAACTACAAAACCAATATCTTTAAATTATGCTAGAGTTTGTGGTTCTGCATGGAGTAGCGCTGGAAGAGAAGAGTTTATTCCAGATATTTGGTGCATAAAAACTGAAAGCTGCTTTTCCTTGTTTAGTTCTAACTCTGTCTGTCTGTCTGTCTGCCTGTCTGTCTGTCTGTCTGTCTGTCTGTCTGTCTGTCTGTCTGTCTGTCTGTCTGTCTGTCTGCCTGCCTGCCTGCCTGTCTGTCTGTCTGTCTGTCTGTCTGTCTGTCTGTCTGTCTGTGTCCTTGTTTAGTCCTAACTCTGGGGACTGTATGTAGACCTGTCCCAGACGACCTGAGAGCTCTTGATGGTTAAAGTTAATATATTACTAAACAGTGCAACAGTGATGATATAGTAATATGATCATATCACAGTCACAGGAGCCTTACTCAAGAACTTTGCTCTCAGAGATAAAATACATTTCTGTTGACTCCACATAAGTTCTTATCTGATTTTTTTTTCTCTCCTGTGGCCCTAAACTCTTCTGTACTTTAGTAAGTAGTGTAGTAAAAAGAAAAAGTATGTGATTTGGAACACAGGGTAAGAACCAACCACTGAAGGACAGTGTTGGAGAAGCAA
Source organism: Ammodytes marinus (assembly GCF_949987685.1). NCBI lineage: Eukaryota > Metazoa > Chordata > Actinopteri > Uranoscopiformes > Ammodytidae > Ammodytes > Ammodytes marinus. The sequence goes on from NW_027648575.1 coordinate 49,352, forward strand.
CTTTGAAAACAAAGCGGCGCAAACTTCACATTACTTCACAGTAGAAGAAGTTGTACTAGAGCAAAGCTACCATAGGGAGAAATCTAGTTCAGTGACTAAAGCTACTAAGAAAAAGTACTTTGTATGAAAAAAACTACTTGAATGACTATGCAAGTTTTAATGTAGCTGAACTACTATAAGCTACTGCAAACAATTATGGAAATGAGGATTTGAGTTGATACGTGTTTCGGTAACACTTTACAATATTAATTACCTGTTAATTAATGCTTAGTTAATGCTATTAACGGTTAGTTCATGCTTATTAAGGTTATTAATGTTTAATTAACTGTTAATGCTTAGTTACTAATGGATGCATGGTTAGACATTAACTAAGTTTAATGTTTAGTTAAGGCTTATTAAGCATTTCCTAAGCATTTACTAATGGTTAGTTAATGATCATTTAATGTTTAGTATGCATTTACTAAGCATTCACGAACAGTTAATTAGCGTACCTTTATTGCAAAGTTTTACCTGTGTTTCCAGTTGATGGAATGCAGCATTTCAGTTGGTGTGTGTTTCTTCTCCAGGTGAAAGTGTGTGTGAGCTGATGCAGTGAGTTGAGCAGCATGGATCAGAGTGAGGACAGAGAGGAGGGAGTCCCTCCCTCTAAAACCACTCTGTGTGGGGAACATGACGGCCAGACCAAAGCTCAGAGGTGACATGAGGATCTCTAACT
>NW_027648573.1:7500-10000 GCF_949987685.1 Ammodytes marinus
GTGTGTGTGTGTGTGTGTGTGTGTGTGTGTGTGTGTCTGTGTGTGTGTCTGTGTCTGGGTTTGTGTGTGTGTGAGTGTGTGTGCGTGCGTGTGCGTGTCTGTATTTGTGTCTGGGTGTGTGTGTGTGTGTGTGTGTGTGTGTGTGTGTGTGTCTGGGTTTGTGTCTGTGTGTGTGTGTGTGTGCGTGTGTGTGTGTGTGTGTGCGTGTGTGTGCGTGCGTGCGTGTCTGTGTCTGTGTCTGTGTTTGTGTCTGGGTTTGCGTGTGTGTGTGCGTGCGTGTGTGCGTGTGCATGCGTGTCTGTGTCTGTGTGTGTGTGTGTGTGTGTGTGTGTGTGTGTGTGTGTGTGTGTGTGTGTGTGTGTGTCTGTGTCTGTGTCTGTGTCTGTGTCTGTGTCTGTGTCTGGGTTTGTGTGTGTGTGTGCGTGTGTGTGTGTGTCTGTGTCTGTGTCTGTGTCTGTGTCTGTGTTTGCGTGTGTGTGTGTGTGTGTGTGTGTGTGTGTGTGTGTGTGTGTGTGTGTGCGTCTGTGTGTGCGTGCGTGTGTGTGTGTCAAGTGAACACAGCCATAGTTCCAGGAAAGAGATTTTACATCGGATGTCTTCAGCCCTTTTTCATTCTTTCTTTTTCTGTTCACTAATTATATACAGTTTTATTTTATTCAGCCTTTTATGTAAATTGAGAGGTGTTTGTGTCTTGTTTTCTATGCCAACGCTATTGTAAATTAATTAATTAGTTCCGAATCGCATACTTTCTACTATTTAGTTTGGTAGAAAAAAGATTTAGGATGTCCCGATTCTTGTGGCCAGATTTAGGATGGTTAGAAGTACCCGGATGTCCTACTTCATCCGGCCAAGATTGTTAGTGTTGAAAACTGCATCCTATTTGGGGCGATTCTGACACACAATCCAGTGCGCACGTGAAGTGACGTCACATCGACGAAGCCTCCATATGAAAACAAACGGGGACGCGACGGATATAAAAGCAAGAGGCAAGATCAAGGCGCCATGTTAGGATGAAATAAACAAGTTAAAGTATGTCCCAATTGTAATATACTGCATGCTAACTAGATTATTTTAATGGTCAGATGTAGTATGTAGAATAGAAAAAAGATAGAGTATGTGATTCGCAACGCAGGGTTATTTTTAATTTTTTTTATAATCTTAACCCTTCATTTTGTCTGTCAGGAGGTCTCACTCAGGAGATGGAGTTTGCTGCTGTGAAGTTTGTTAAATCCCCGTACACTTTGAGTCTGGTGTCCACTCCGCCTTTCATCAAACCTGGGCTGCCTTATAACATACAGGTGAGTGGATCAAACCTGGGCTGCCTTATAACATACAGGTGAGTGGATCAAACCTGGGCTGCCTTATAACATACAGGTGAGTGGATCAAACCTGGGCTGCCTTATAACATACAGGTGAGTGGATCATCACAAAAATCATAAATAAATAGAAAAATAAAATAAAAAATAGATAAAATAAATACAAAAAAATACAAAAAATAAAAATAAATAAAAAATAAAAAATAAATACATTTGAAGAAAAATTTAAAATATAAATTCAAAAATTCAAAATATATATTTAATTTGAAAATGTAATTATTTATTATAATAATAATAATAAAATTGATACAAATTTAAATAAATAAATAAATTAAAATGTTAAAAAAAAAAAAAGAAAAAAAAAAATATATAGGGGAGAACGGGGTAATCTGAGCCACTCCCCTCTAAGCGAGCTAAAATGATTTATCACTCAAATTTACACATTTCCCATTAATTCAGGATGTTTCCTAGAAATGGGCATTAGCAGAATTTTTTCAAGACAAAGGGCAGTGAAAATATGATTGTTTTAAAAAATGTGTCATGTGGATCACTTTACCCCAGCTGTGGGGTAAAGTGATCCACTTACTTTTTCCACTCTGAAACTACCATAACAACACATATTGTAACAAGGTAAAAATCATAAATAAACAGGAAAAGATAATAAAAAAATAGATAAAAATAGATACATTTAAATACAAAAAAAAATATATATATATATATTTAATTTGAAAATGGAATTCTTTATCATAATAATAGTAAAGAAATGGATACAAATCTAAATAAATAAATAAATAAAAACATTTTAAAAATAAATTAAAATAAATAGAAAAAATATATATTGAAAAAAAAATACATTTAAAAAAATGTAATAAAAAAATTTATAAAAAAAATTAAATATTTCCCCTTGTAGGTGTTGGGCCAGTTATGTTAAAATCATAAATAAATAGGAAAAGATACTAAAACAATTGATCAAATAAAAACATTTAAATACAAACAATAAAAAAAATTTAAAAAAAATATTTAAAAAAAACAAAAATAAAATACACAAAAAAAAACAATGATTTTAAAATAGAAAATTTCCCCTGCTGGGCATTAAAAAAAATATAAAAAAGAGTAAATTAAATTAAAATCAAATGTTCCCCGGTGTAGGTGTTGGTGAAGGATCACTTGGACCAGCCAGTGGA
>NW_027648572.1:0-2500 GCF_949987685.1 Ammodytes marinus
CACAGTGTTAACTGAGGGAGGAAGCTCTCTCTAGACCTCACAATAACACACTGGGACGGTTCTATTAGAGGCAGGTGACTACAGTGCACCTCATTACACACACTGCATGTGCCGTGTGTGTGTGTGTGTGTGTGTGTGTGTGTGTGTGTGTGTGTGTGTGTGTGGGGGGGGAGACAGAGAGGAAAAAAGAAACTCGGGGAAATTAGAAAAAGGCACATTATTGCACACATGGCCTTCTGTGTGTGTAAGAGAGAGACTTGATGTAAGTGTGCTGTAGAGAGAGAGAGAGAGAGAGAGAGAGAGAGAGAGAGAGAGAGAGAGAGAGAGAGAGAGAGAATGATATGTTGTTTACCAATTAATTAGTAAAAAATAATAAATAATTTATGTTTCTGATAATACATTTATAATTCAAATTAACCATGCAAGTATGTGCTGGTTATGGCTTCTCTAAAATGTGGTGCTTTTTCATATTTTGTTGTAAATTGAGCATTTTTTAAACATTTTCAACTGTTTGTTAGACACAATATGTTGGTTATGGACTTGGACTTCATTGTTTTTTTAGGCCAAACAATAAATAAGTGATTCAAAACGAATAATCAGCACATTAATTGATAGCGGAAATACTTAGAAGTTGCTGCCTTTTATGTCCGTGTGTGTGTGTTACCAGCTCTAAGTGTGTGTGGTGTGTGTGTGTGTGTGTGTGTGTGTGTGTGTGTGTGTGTGTGCACCACAGCAGTGACAGGAGAGAGCACACAGACACAGGAATGGCTGTTGACAAGTTGCTAATTAGCAATCAGAACGAGATGCCAGGGTTAGAAGAGAGATCTTTGTTCCACAGTGACACATATACGCACACACACACGCACACACACACACACACACGCACGCACGCACGCACGCACGCACGCACGCGCCGTGCGCACGCGCGCACACACACACACACACACACACACACACACACACACTCACTGTCTGTTTTTTCCATGTTGCAAAGTGCTTCCTGAGTTCTTTGGGGACACCGCTGTCACTGATGTGGAATCTGGTTAGGGAACACTCACACTCACACACACACACACACACTCACTCACTCACTCACTCACTCACTCACTCACTCACTCACACACACAATGCATTGACGATTGACCACTCCAAATGTTCAGCGTCTCTCGTTTTACTCTTTAGAGGCATATGTTTGAGTAGAATGAACATTTTGCTTTTATACTATAAACTACTGACAACATTTCTACCAAATGCACCATGAAAATATTGTCATTTAGAGCATTTTCAATAAGTAATATAGAGATGAAGATTTAAGAAAAACCCAGACTGGTCTCTTGATTGTTTCTCCGGAGCTGTACATTACACACAGTTAATTCCTTGCGCAGTATATTCTCAGGTCATTGCAGAGGAGGTAGAGGAATCGGTCTGACTCAGATGTGAAGGTGATTTTCAACGGTAAACAAGTTTTATTTAAAAGCATGAAACGCTGTTCTGGGATCAGCCGAGGATACGACGGATTCATCTGTGCAAGTTATTCACACCCTCATCAAAGCGTGAGGCTTGTCTTTGGAAATCATTGCCAGTTCCGGGAAGAATTTTACAGCGTAGGGGCGCTTTTAGCTCAGTTGGTAAGGCGTCCCCCTCCCCTCCCGGGCCGGGCCCAGCAGCAGACCCGGGTTCGATTTCCATCCGCGGTCGTTCTCTGCATGTCACTCCCCTCTCTGCCCCATTTCACCTCTGTCTATCTGCACTATCAATAAAGCATCAAAATGCCCAAAAAATATATAAAAAAAAAAGCGCATTTACTCTTTCATATATCCTTTTAGTTGTCTAATTTTCATTTCATCTTTCATTTAACTTTTATTTATCCTCGAGAGACCAATTGAGGGGTGACCCTCATTTTCAATGACGTCGAGTCAAAACAAATTCAAAACAACAATACAAACAAAATATTCAATGCAAAAACATCAAATACACAACAAGTGAAGAGAAGAAAAAACAAAACGATTGAAACATTTACAGAGTGGGGAAGAGTGGCAGCAATTAAAAGGCATAAAGTACAATATAGTCTAATTAAAACAGTTACAAGTAGAGTTTGGCAGATCCAAGATAGTCTGTTTATATTGGCCAAAGGATATGAATGTATTTAGTTTAATTTTTAGCTGTAAGTTGTTCCAGGAGTCAGGTACACTGAAGCTAAAAGCTGTCTTTCCCAGCTCAGACCGGGCTTGTGGGACATAAAGCATAAGCATGTCAGTGGAGCGGGTCTGATAAAGCCCATCTGAAACAAGCAGCATTTCTGTTAAATAACGAGGAAGCTTCCCAGTCAAGGCTTTGTAAATAAAAACATGCCAATGTGCATCACGTCTCTCTTTAAGGGAGGGCCACCCAACCTTCTCATATAAAAGACAATGGTGTGTGTCATAAGCATCTCCTGTGATGAACCTTAAAGCAGAGTGAAAAACTGAGTCTAGGAGTTTAAGACATGAATGTGATGCAT
>NW_027648572.1:10000-12500 GCF_949987685.1 Ammodytes marinus
TGGATGGATAGATGGATGGATGGATGGATGGATGGATGGATGGATAGATAGATGGAGGATGGATGGATGGATGGATGGGTAGATGGAGGGATGGATAGATGGATGGATGAATGGATGGATGGATAGATGGATGGATAGATGGTTAGATGTAGGGAGGGATGGATGGATGGATAGATGGTTGGATGGAGGGAGGGAGGGAGGGATGGATGGATAGATAGATGGATGGACAGACAGACAGACAGACAGACAGACAGACAGACAGACAGACAGACAGACAGACAGACAGACAGACAGACAGACTATTCTAATAAATTGGATGTTTATGTCCAGTATTAGCTTTTTCTCTAATGGAGGCCCTGACTTGGTCTCACAAGCCCCTTTTACACAGAGATTGCGGCATATTGACGGAACAACATCACTCCAATATGCCGGCTTTGCTTGCTTCTGTGTTATTTACACAGAACCAAGCAACGCCGGCCTGCTGGCGCATCAGTAGCGCCTTTTACACAGCGCTCCGGAATGAAAGAGGTGCTTGTAAACAGCGTCAGGTGTGACGTAAACATTTAGCGCCGCGCCGGTCAGCTGCTTTACAACAACAATACTGGCCGGTGAATTGAGAGCAGAAGTGCTGGAGCTTGCAGTAAGAGGGCAGTATTTTACTGTCCCCACGATGTGCCAGTTGATCTCGCTACGCGCTGAGTCCAACATCACTGGGACAGTTAACCAAACTGACAAAAATCACTCCGCTGCTCACAGCTTCACCTCTGTGTCTGTCTGTGTGTGTGTTTGTGTGACAGGTTGGTTGTGAGCGAGTCTCTTTGTGAGACAGACATAAACATACACACAGTGTGTGAAGTCACGTTACTGTAGGCAGAAATAAAGTGTGGATATACGCTCAGACTTAGGATAATAATAGCGGCGGCGGAATCCAGTCAAGACGATGTGAGTACGTTTGGCCGTATATTAAGACAGTAACTTCAGGCTGCAGCCCGCAATGTAAACGTTCCGCAGTAATTTTCTCCATGAATTGTGTTATTTATGTTGGGGGATAATGCTTTGTTAGCTAGATGGAACTCTTGTTAAACATATTGGCCGATTAGAATTATTATTTGTAGAGTGTGCGAGTCTTGAGTTGTGTTAGCAAAACAGTAGCTCTGTGGCTAACAGCTGAGCCCGAGCCTTCAGTCAGCTGAAGCAGACAGTCTAGCGGGGCGAGCAGACTATTCCACCGTTCCTTGGTCGTTCCTATTTACTGGCGTACTGAACTACGTTTTAGTTACATAATAACCTAGAGCAAGAGCCCTTCGCTGCGCGTCGGGCTCCTGCTTCAGCTTGTCGGTCTTTATTTCTAGCAAGTGACCCGTTCGCTATACTTTATCCCTTACTTAGCCTAGCCTAGCTTTCCCATTGTACAACTTCTCCTGGGCAGAAATAGACTCATACACTCTGCAAAATGAAGCGCGGGGGTTTGGATTGAGCAACGGACCTTATGATCAGCTAGATTATACGCCGTTCCTTTATTTGGTGATTTTTACGGGACATCAGGCCGCCGTGGTTAATGTTAAACACACGTCCTTCAACTGCTAACATGGTCGCATGTTTAGAACGTAGACTATGGAACGTCAAACGCCCCCCAGTTCCGCATCAACAAGCTGGAGCATTTAAACAGAGAGGCGGAACTGATCGTGTCGGGAATCTTACTACCCCCCGAGGTAGTAAAATTCCCGGAACGATCACTCGCACCTTTCTTCCCTCGTTCCGCAACTGTCGCATTTACACAGCAGGGCGGAGGGCCGAAAGGCCGGCATATTCCCGGCTTTCACTGGCTGTGTAAAAGGGGCTACAGATACTTAAAACACGCCCTTGGTTATTTTAATACACAGCGCAGTTCATTCATGATGAGTGGATATTTATACAGCGATGCCAAAGTCATCACAGCCAAGTTCATGGATTATCTCTCTCTCCTTTCATCTCACACACACATTATTTAGAATTTATGTTTTAATTTTCTTTTTTTTCTTTGCGCCGCTGTGATGATGAGCAGCTCGTTCGGCATGCATCGTCCTTCAATAATGCAACACACACACACACACACACACACACACACACACACACACACACACACACACACACACACACACACACACACACACACCGCTCTCTCCGCCAAATTAAATTTACATTTATAATATCATCCACATGGGTAATTCAATTTTTAGCGCTAACAAATCACAGCACATGAATAATACAAAACCCATAACACTTCTGGGTTTCTGTGTGTGTGTGTGTGTGTGTGTGTGTGTGTGTGTGTGTGTGTGTGTGTGTGTGTGTGTGTGTGTGTCTGTGTTTGTGTGTGTGTGTGTGTATTTATCTCGCCTGCTTTTCCCCGCTAATAGAGCCACGTTTTATTGTCAACAAAAGCAACATGTTCGATGCAAATTAAGGAATAGTACATTTCTTGTTAAAAATAAAAAGTCAACTTCCACATCAGACGCGATTA
>NW_027648572.1:29208-31708 GCF_949987685.1 Ammodytes marinus
AAGATCCTGACTTTCCTAGGGGGGTCTGGGGGTATGCCCCCCCGGGAGATTTTTTTACCTTTTTAAAGTGAAATGCATGAATTTGGTGCACTTTGAGAGGGAAATTAAGAGGCTAAATCTGAGGAATTTTGTGTGAACAAATAATTTGGAGATACTGGCTCGAATGAAGTAGAATTAAAAGCAATTGAAGAAAGATATATGGATTTTCCATAAAAATATGAATATAGAAAAAATATAATTCAGTATCCTCTGCGATGGGCTTGGTGCTCTTTTTCTTTTACGGGACATATTTTTCTGTAATATAATGAATGCATTTAAATTAGAGGTGGGCATAGATTAATTTTTTTAATCTAGATTAATCTAGATTAATTTTGAAATTAATCTAGATTAATCTAGATTAAAATGTCTCATTTGAATTCATTCATAATATGTGTGTGCTCCCTAAATAATGACTCAAAGTAAGTCTTTGAGAACGTGTTTCTCAAGCCAGGTGGCGCATCAGACCAGGGGCTCATCTCCTGTTTCCAACATGCATCACAAACTGCTTGAGGAAGCTGTTCTACTATGATAATTGGTGATGAAAATAAATAATGTTCAACAAGATGTTACTTAGTAACGCGTTACCGGCATCGGACCTCTTTTTTCAGTAACGAGTAATCTAACGCGTTACTATCTCCAAACCAGTAATCACATTAAAGTTACTCATCAAAGTCACTGTGCGTTACTTTTTCTGTCATTTTCCTTAGTGAAACATTTTACATAACTGCACAAATGACTGCGATTGCGATTTTATGTAAATAAATGTGCGCGCATGTGTCTCTAAACTCTCCAACTGCTCCAACCGCTCCTCTCGTCTTTTTGGTAGCGCCCCTGGTCTCTGCCATGCAGCGTGTGTGTGTGCCTGTCTGTGTCTGTGTGTGTGTGTGTGCAGCAGCATTACGGCCGAGTCGAACTGTGGCGCAAAACAAAGTTTTCCCCCCGATGAAATATAGCGTCTGCTATGGGGATATTTAGGATTCGGGTACGGTGACGTTGACGTTGAAGAGATAGAAGTGTTTAAAACTTGGAAACTTATAGTCACGTGGCGACCGGTGGCCACACACACCCACCCTGCGTTCCAATACCCGATTGTGTCGTGGGCAAGTGATGGAGAGAGAGAGAGCGGCGGGTGTGTGAGAGAAGCTTCGCCCCTCGTCTCAGCGTGTGTGTGTGTGTGTGTGTGTGTGTGTGTGTGTGTGTGTGTGTGTGTGTGTGTGTGTGTGCAGCAGCATTACGGCCGAGTCTAAGCTGAACTGTACAAATGACTGGCTCCCTGAGCCGAACCGGAGGTGGAATAAGAGATTAACGGCGATATTTATTTTATCGCCGATAAGAGTCTGGCGTTAACGCAGCACGTTAACGCCGATAACGGCCCACCACTAATTTAAATGCAGTGAGAGGAACGAAGCAGAAGAACTCTCTTGTCCAGCTATCTTTTTTTCCACAGATGAGGCTGAAATAGGCTATAGACTATACACAGTGCATGGGCAACTGAGGGCAGCCCCATTTCCAATTTTTTTAAATAAACGCAATACCGAGTGATAAGTTAACCTTGGATGAACTGATTCAATTATTAGGCTTTTAACTATCCAGACCAAAACATTGTATTCCTTTTTTTGTATGATAACTTACATTTGCATAATATGATGTTAATATCAAACACACATACTAAAAAAAAAAAAAAAAAAAAAAAAAAAAAAATCTCACTGGGCCCCCTAGTGGAAATGGGCCCTAGGCACGTGCCTAGAATGCCTATGCCTAGATCCGGCCCTGTGTGTGTGTGTGTGTGTGTGTGTGTGTGTGTGTGTGTGTGTGTGTGTGTGTGTGTGCGTGTGATCTGCCAGAAGTGATTCACCTGCTGTCTGAGTCATCCTCCCACACACACACACACACACTCACACGCACACGCACGCACACACACACACACACACACACACACACACACACACACACACACACACACACACACACACACACACACACACACACACACACACACACACACACACTGCATAATCCCACCTACACATTATGTATCGTTCACAGCCATGGCTTTGCGTGTATCTAAAGACTGGAAGATTGCAGTGTGTAAACGGCAGTTATCCGTACTGTCTGTTTCACTGCATCACTGTGACATGAAATCAGCACACACACACACACACACACACACACACACACACACACACACACACACACACACACACACACACACACACACACACACACACACACACACACACACACACACACACACACACTCACACACACTCACATACATACACTCACACTCACACACACACACACACACACACACACACACACACACACACACACACACACACACACACACACACACACACACACTCACACTCACACTCACACACACACACACACACACTCACACACTCACATACACACACACACACACTCATGCTGTGATGAAACCCATCTGGTGCGTTTG
>NW_027648572.1:41708-44355 GCF_949987685.1 Ammodytes marinus
CACACACACACACACACAGTAGAGCGAGGCAGCAACAGGCTTTTATTAATACTCTAAAATGAATACAGTGTCAAACCGGCGCCTAGCAACAAAGAGCCAGCCAGGTAAATAAAGCAGAAAAATACCCACAGCTTTCGCTGTCTCTCCATCTCTCCGTCTCTCTATCTCTCTATCTCTCCCTCTCTCCATCTCTCCATCTCTCTATCTCTCCCTCTCTCCATCTCTCCATCTCTCCATCTCTCCCTCTCTCCGTCTCTCCCTCTCTCCCTCTCTCTATCTCTCCCTCTCTCTATCTCTCCATCTCTCCATCTCTCTATCTCTCCCTCTCTACATCTCTCCATCTCTCCATCTCTCCCTCTCTCCATCTCTCCATCTCTCCCTCTCTCTGTCTCTCCGTCTCGGCCCCATTTAAATGCCAATTCAAAGGCTTTCAGGATTTATTAAGAGCTTCACTTCTCTCCTCTCTCTGTGATATCATGAACCCCTTCTCTCTTGTTTATCACATTCAAACCCTATACAATCTCTTTCTCTCTCTCCCCCCTCCCTCTCTCTCCCTCCCTCTCTCTCTAACTCTCTCTCCCTCTCTCTCTATCTCCCTCCCTCTCTCTCTCTATCTCTCCCTCTCCCCCTCCCTCTCTCTCTCTCTCTCCCTCCCTCTCCCTCCCTCCCTCTCTCGCTCTCTGTGATATCATGAACCCCTTCTCTCTTGTTTATCAAATTCAAATTCAAAATTGGCTTTATTGACACGAATAAAGCCATTTTTACTAAAAGCAATATTTCCAAAGCAAAGCATCAAATACATCTAAACATTCAAACAATACACCATATGTGTCAACATATAACAATATACAATCTCTTTCTCTCTCACTCTCTCTCTCTCTCTCTGCCTCTCTCTCCCTCTCTCCCTCTCTATCTCTCTCTCTCCCTCTCTATCTCCCTCTCTCTCTATCTCTCCTTCTCTCTCCCTCCCTCTCTCTCTCCATGCCTGAGTCTAGATGTTGCTTGTCAATAATTTAATAAAGATGGAGAGCGCTCCCCTCTTAACCAGGCCTTTGAATTATTAACCTGTGTGTGTGTGTGTGTGTGTGTGTGTGTGTGTGTGTGTGTGTGTGTGTGTGTGTGTGTGTGTGTGTGTGTGTGTGTTTGGTGCGTAAACCTCGGCATTGTAGCCCGGGCTGTGCGTATGTTTCGGCCATTACGTTGTTTTTACGTGTGAAAAGTGCCATAAAATAATTGCCTGTCAAAAGATGATGGAGCATGCCAGCCCAGCACAAATCGCTACTCTCTGCTGCAGCCGCTGTTGGGAGTGTGTGTGTGTGCGCGTGTGCGTGTGTGTGTGTGTGTGTGTGTGTGTGTGTTGAGACAGATAGGTGGGGAATACATGGCATGCATGTTTTATAAGGCCCTGTCTACACCCCCTGGTAAACGAGATGCGGTCTCCATTTGTCTTGTCTAGAGTGTGTGTGTGTGTGTGTGTGTGTGTGTGTGTGTGTGTGTGTGTGTGTGTGTGTGTGTGTGTGTGTGTGTGTGAAATAATACAGTCATCTGTGTGTTGTGGAGCGGAACTATGCAAAGCTGGTGTTGACATGACATTTAGTATGAGTGCAAAGTTTCTGTGATTGTAGGTGTAGCATTGGTTATTAATGGTGATGTGTGTATATGTGTACGCACAGCTGGTCTTGAAAGTCTGTGTGTGTGTGTGTGTGTGTGTGTGTGTGTGTGTGTGTGTGTGTGTGTGTGTGTGTGTGTGTGTGTGTGTGTGTGTGTGTGTGTGTGTGTGTGTGTGTGTGTGTGTGTGTGTGTGTGTGTGTGTGTGTGTGTGTGTGTGTGTGTGTGTGTGTGTGTGTGTGTGTCTGTCCAGTGTGGCTACATACATCTCAATGAAAGATGCAGTCAGGCAGATGGATGGTGTGTGTGGTTTTGCAAAGTGTTTACTCATGTATGTGTTTAATTGTGTTCTGTGGGCGAAAGCATTCTGTCACTGCACATGTGAAATATAAAGACACATTGTGGAGTTTTAATATTTTTATTTGTTTACGTGATGAAATACAGGACAAGACAGGTGAGGGACATGACATTAGGTGAGGGACATGACAATTTAAGTGTTCACATTTAAGACAGCACGGAAGTCATTGTATATTTTCACATTTTTGTTGACAGGCTGTGTGTTTGTGTGTGTGTGTGTGTGTGTGTGTGTGTGTGTGCGTGTGTGCGTGTGTGTGTGTGTGTGTGTGTGTGTGTGTGTGTGTGTGTGTGTGTGTGTGTGTGTGTGTGTGTGTGTGTGTGTGTGTGTGTGTGTGTGTGTGTGTGTGTGTGTGTGCGTGTGTGCGTGTGTGTGTGTGTGCGTGCGTGTGTGTGTGTGTGTGTGTGGCCCTGCTGTCTGTTTTAATGCCATGGTGGATAGTGATACAGGTCCTTCAAGTGTGTCCAAGAATGGATGGAATTATTATATAACTTGTGCACATCCGTATCACAAACACGACTAATTGGTTGAAGTCATATTAACGCTTTTATACTGTATATAAAGGTGCAGTTGGCAATTCTGTAGAACGCTATTATTTGTTATTATTAATTATTATTATTATTGTTAAATTATTGTTATTTTTTTTTCAAAATCAGTGAATATCTCCACGGATGTTTCGCTACC
>NW_027648571.1:0-58344 GCF_949987685.1 Ammodytes marinus
AGGTAAAATTCGGTATTTAGGGTTAGGTAAAAAGGGTTAGGTTTAGGTAAAAGTCGGAGATTAGGGTTAGGATAAGGGTCATGGTAAGGTTGTTATAGAGACGCCAGGGTTAGGGTTAGGGTTAGGGTTAGGGTTAGGGTTAGGGTTAGAGGGTTAGGGTTAGGGTTAGGGTTAGGGTTAGGGTTAGGGTTAGGGTTAGGGTTAGAGGGTTAGGGTTAGGGTTAGGGTTAGAGGGTTAGGGTTAGGGTTAGGGTTAGGGTTAGGGTTAGGGTTAGGGTTAGGGTTAGGGTTAGGTTAAGAGAGGACAGCAGACAGTCAAAGACTGCCCACTGGTTAGTGTACTCGCTAATATCTATGTATGTAATGATATCTATCTCCTATCAAGGCCTGGTGGTATTAGAGTAGAAGGTAATTGTGATATTGTTATTTATTATATAATGATTTAATAGGTATTATATTATATTAATTGTTTTGTTCTTATGGTATTTGTAAATATATACAATAAATGTACATATCTTCTGGTATTAAGTATGTATCTACTGCTGGTAGTTAGTACTATACTCAAGTTTTTTTCTCAATTGAGAACCAAAGGGCCAAACATCGCCTCTTATTGTTGGATGTATAGTTTTCGTGTTTATTTCAATTGAATTTTAGACACAATGTTGTATATAAATATATATATACTATAAAGAATCTGGTTTTAGTTGGTATATATTGTCTATGGTTGTTGTTTTGGACTGTAGGAGATGTGGACTTGTCCAGGAGAAGACCAAGAGCACCCTCTGGTGGATATCCCCTGGCGGAGCACTCCTACAACAACTAAAAGATCCGCCTGTCTGATATAAAGATTGGAGAGTTATTATCATCACTGAGAAGTGTGTTTGACTGACTGTGTGTCATGGTCTGTCTGAATCTAAATAACAGGTTACCTACATTCGTAGTGGATGGGAATATAGTGGAATGTGCAGTGGTTGGATCCCACAGACAAGATAATGGGCGTTATTTTGTGATTGAATTGCATTGTAAGATAGGTACTATGTTGTAGCTAAGTTACATTCTAGAATGAGCTCGACCCATTTCTCCACAGAATATAAATTGGGAGATGAATAGAGTCTCCACATGTAAAGGAAACCTATGGCAGATAAGAATTGAGTTCCAGCAAACAGGTGAATGGTTAGGGTTAGGGGAGTGTGTGGTGATGTTAAGGAGGTATAAACACATCATATATAACAAGGCATAGATAGACAGTACTAGGGGTAGGCGGCCCGACAGAAGAGGTCATGACAGGTCTCAAAATGGACGATCATCACGGGGAATGTGGCAAGATGTCAACAATATTGTCTCCACGTATTGCCCGATAGGGATTCATAATAGTGTAATGGACATATATGTATTTTCATACTAAACCAATCATATCCTCTCAATAAAGCATTCCCTTGTGAGAACCCACCACGAGCCCATAACTGCAAAAGCATACTAATTCCCTCCCACTGCTGAAAATACGATGGAAATGTATGTGCTAAACTCTGTATGTCCACAAAGTACACTGTACACCCAGTCACACGTCAAGCCTGTGAGGTCTAGACAAAATAAGATAATCTTGCTCATAGGCCCAGAAAAAAGATGGGATTGAATGTGATGGAAGTAACATTCTAGTGGTCATGTTGCTTAAAGTCAATATAACGATGGCGATTGTATAGTGATAGTGGTGATTTAAAGTGAAATTATGAACTAACTTCCAGGAGGGGAATGGAACCCTAAAATAGAAAGACAGCTAAGAGGCATGACATAATCCAAATGGGATGGCCCTCCATAACAGTAATTATACTCTTTAGGGCAATGGAGGTATTATAGTTCTAATACAAATATGACAGGTATATAGATTTCACGTGTGATGGTGATAATATTATAGTATAATAGTGTTTAGGGTCTAATTAGAGTTAAAACTCAAGGGTAAGGAGAGGGGGATAAAAACCTTGAATGGACAAAAAGGTTAAAAGGCATGACGTCATCCAACTAGGATACCCCTCTATGGCAGTAACGTAGGCCTTAAAGGCAATGGAGGTGTTATATTACCGATATACGTATGACAGGCATAAAATTTCACACTACCAATATGAAACCTGGATTCCTACGTGGGGTTAAACCAAGCAGGCTTTGTGGTGATGTTTGAGGACAAGTAGCGTCTCACGTAGCCAATGTTCGGCCTCAGAATCTCTGATGGACATGACGTTGGGGTCTGACGCCGCTGCCTTGATGGAGGACGCCAGTTTGGCAGTGATCGTGTCAATTATCTTGAGAATCGAAGACTCGCCGATGATGGAGATATGATGAATGGATCGGATCAATCTGCATATCGCTTTGGCCTTTGCCACGAAATCTGGATCATCTATGCCGTAAGATGAGGGCGTGGCCAAACTCTGGTCTCTCGGTGGTGGGTCGTCGGGCGGCGGTGACGTCACTGGTCCAGCTCCCCTGTATCCACGAGTCTGGGGGGGCGGCGTGGTCGGTGGACGAGTCCTGGGTGGTCTGGGTCTAGGGGGTGGGGTGCAAGGTTGCACTCTGGGAGGTGGTGAGGTTCGTCTCGGAGGTGCGGGGCGGCACGCAACCGGAGCCCGATGCCCAGCAGTGCGTGAGCCCGGATGTGGTCTGTGGCCTGACCCGTCTCCACTGGTCGCAAACACTGGGCGACCGCGGCCCCTCCCCTCATTTTGGTAATGGTAATCTTCCTCCTCACTGCTCGGTGATAGTTGGTCTTCGTCATAATAGTCATCATACCTGGATCTAGGTTGACGTTCGGCTCTGGGATCTAGCCACAGCGCAGGTCCACGCCCACGGCTTGGGCAGTCACACCTGGCCCCGGAGCATTCCGGTGAAGGGCAGAACCCCAGAGGGCCCCATCCGACAACTGGCGCGTAAAATGGCGCCCGTCTGGCCCTATGGGCGTCGCCATTTTGGTAAAAATGGCGGACCTCGTGGCTCCTCGGCGCGTAAAGTTCAGCACGGTTGGAGTAAAAGGATTTATTTCGGTTCCTACCAGCTCTATTGCACGGGCCATTGGTCCAGCGATACGGGTAGCAATGTTCATCCATAACGTAACAGGTTTCCTTCTCAATAGTACTTCTTGGTTCGTTAGGGAGTATTGAAAAAATTCGATAAAAACTGGAAAATGATGTTAATCAAATAGATTTGTTTATTTATAGTTGCAGTTAACGGCGGGACGTTTCGGTTACAAAAAAACCTTCATCAGCCTAGCAATCTTGAGAAAGTACCTGTACGAGCGCTAATTGGTGTGCTTCCAGCATGAAGACCAGAGTGAAAGAGGGAGATGAAGGCGGGGGTTGGGCGGATATACCTTTCACCCCGTGACCTCTAAAGTTGACGATATCCCGGACGAATTAAAAGTAAAGAAATAAAATTTCCCAAGGGGAAAGGGATTAGAAAAATGTCTAGACCCCAGAGGGGGGCGCAGACCTAAAAAATAAAATTATATTAAACTGGATATAAACTAATTGTAAAAAATTGGACCGGAAATGGTTGCATTCAGGGGCCCTCGGAAATTTGAAGAAAAGGTGGTTTGAGCCGGTGAATGGTTGCATTCAGGGACTCCAGGAGTCCAGAAGCTCCTGCGTGAATAATGGAAGCCAATAGTGGGGAAAATGAAGACTATATGAGTGAAATGGATGGATGTGAATTTAGGATTAGGCATAAGGCCCGAATGGTTAGGTTTAGAGTAAGGGGAAGGGAAGGTGTTAACCTCCACTAATAAATAATAATAATAACAATCTAATTGGGGGGTCTGTGACTTAGGATTAGGCACGTAGGGATACTGTGCACCAATACAAAAATTGCCACGTCAATGGACTATATTGGACCCGTGGCCGATGTGGACCATAGCGGGTAAAGGGTGATCATCATGGATATCGTGAGTGGTGACATGCTTCGTACAGGCCTTTCAGAAACATCATTTTCCTATAATCATATGTAAGCATATTATGCATTTACACAGTAGGTATACGTGATAGATATTGAAATAAATATAACTATGTCCCAATGTCATGTAGGTGGTGATACTTTACATGAGATGGACATGCAAAATAGAACAAAAAGAAATAAAAATAACTTTAGATAGCGGTGGTGGACACCAGAGTGTTACCTCAATATATAGGAACATATATCACACAGTTATATCACGATGACATGTATGGTAATAATACTTGACATGAAAAGGATGTGGAAAACTGAACAAAATGAAAAAAAATTAACTTCAAATATAGAGAGGTGACAATGGCAGTGTACAGCCCATCTACATATGATACTATATCCCAATGTCATGCACGATGGTAATCCTTTACATGAGATGGATATGTGAAATAGAACAAAGAAAAACAAAATTAACTTTGGATTAGTGGTGGTGGACACAAGAGTGTTACCTGAATATATAAAAACATATATTACATAGCTATATCCCAATGACATGTATGGTAATGATACTTTACATGAGATGGAGATGGAAAACTGAAAAAAGAGAAATAAAACAAACTTGAGATATAGAAAGGTAGATGTGACAGTGATCGCTCAATCTATGTGTCTGACTATATCTCAATGACACGTACGGTGGTAATACTGTACATGCAATGGACATGGAAAAGTGAAAAAAGAGAAATAAAAGTAACTTCAGGTTTGAGGTGGTAGACACAAAAGTGTTCCCTCGTAACCAACATGACTAAGACACTACCCGGGGAGACCGCCGGATAATGTCACTCGATGTGGAAATAAATATTATGACAAAACATAAAAACAGCACTGACGGGGTTAGGTTAAGAGAGGACAGCAGACAGTCAAAGACTGCCCACTGGTTAGTGTACTCGCTAATATCTATGTATGTAATGATATCTATCTCCTATCAAGGCCTGGTGGTATTAGAGTAGAAGGTAATTGTGATATTGTTATTTATTATATAATGATTTAATAGGTATTATATTATATTAATTGTTTTGTTCTTATGGTATTTGTAAATATATACAATAAATGTACATATCTTCTGGTATTAAGTATGTATCTACTGCTGGTAGTTAGTACTATACTCAAGTTTTTTTCTCAATTGAGAACCAAAGGGCCAAACATCGCCTCTTATTGTTGGATGTATAGTTTTCGTGTTTATTTCAATTGAATTTTAGACACAATGTTGTATATAAATATATATATACTATAAAGAATCTGGTTTTAGTTGGTATATATTGTCTATGGTTGTTGTTTTGGACTGTAGGAGATGTGGACTTGTCCAGGAGAAGACCAAGAGCACCCTCTGGTGGATATCCCCTGGCGGAGCACTCCTACAACAACTAAAAGATCCGCCTGTCTGATATAAAGATTGGAGAGTTATTATCATCACTGAGAAGTGTGTTTGACTGACTGTGTGTCATGGTCTGTCTGAATCTAAATAACAGGTTACCTACATTCGTAGTGGATGGGAATATAGTGGAATGTGCAGTGGTTGGATCCCACAGACAAGATAATGGGCGTTATTTTGTGATTGAATTGCATTGTAAGATAGGTACTATGTTGTAGCTAAGTTACATTCTAGAATGAGCTCGACCCATTTCTCCACAGAATATAAATTGGGAGATGAATAGAGTCTCCACATGTAAAGGAAACCTATGGCAGATAAGAATTGAGTTCCAGCAAACAGGTGAATGGTTAGGGTTAGGGGAGTGTGTGGTGATGTTAAGGAGGTATAAACACATCATATATAACAAGGCATAGATAGACAGTACTAGGGGTAGGCGGCCCGACAGAAGAGGTCATGACAGGTCTCAAAATGGACGATCATCACGGGGAATGTGGCAAGATGTCAACAATATTGTCTCCACGTATTGCCCGATAGGGATTCATAATAGTGTAATGGACATATATGTATTTTCATACTAAACCAATCATATCCTCTCAATAAAGCATTCCCTTGTGAGAACCCACCACGAGCCCATAACTGCAAAAGCATACTAATTCCCTCCCACTGCTGAAAATACGATGGAAATGTATGTGCTAAACTCTGTATGTCCACAAAGTACACTGTACACCCAGTCACACGTCAAGCCTGTGAGGTCTAGACAAAATAAGATAATCTTGCTCATAGGCCCAGAAAAAAGATGGGATTGAATGTGATGGAAGTAACATTCTAGTGGTCATGTTGCTTAAAGTCAATATAACGATGGCGATTGTATAGTGATAGTGGTGATTTAAAGTGAAATTATGAACTAACTTCCAGGAGGGGAATGGAACCCTAAAATAGAAAGACAGCTAAGAGGCATGACATAATCCAAATGGGATGGCCCTCCATAACAGTAATTATACTCTTTAGGGCAATGGAGGTATTATAGTTCTAATACAAATATGACAGGTATATAGATTTCACGTGTGATGGTGATAATATTATAGTATAATAGTGTTTAGGGTCTAATTAGAGTTAAAACTCAAGGGTAAGGAGAGGGGGATAAAAACCTTGAATGGACAAAAAGGTTAAAAGGCATGACGTCATCCAACTAGGATACCCCTCTATGGCAGTAACGTAGGCCTTAAAGGCAATGGAGGTGTTATATTACCGATATACGTATGACAGGCATAAAATTTCACACTACCAATATGAAACCTGGATTCCTACGTGGGGTTAAACCAAGCAGGCTTTGTGGTGATGTTTGAGGACAAGTAGCGTCTCACGTAGCCAATGTTCGGCCTCAGAATCTCTGATGGACATGACGTTGGGGTCTGACGCCGCTGCCTTGATGGAGGACGCCAGTTTGGCAGTGATCGTGTCAATTATCTTGAGAATCGAAGACTCGCCGATGATGGAGATATGATGAATGGATCGGATCAATCTGCATATCGCTTTGGCCTTTGCCACGAAATCTGGATCATCTATGCCGTAAGATGAGGGCGTGGCCAAACTCTGGTCTCTCGGTGGTGGGTCGTCGGGCGGCGGTGACGTCACTGGTCCAGCTCCCCTGTATCCACGAGTCTGGGGGGGCGGCGTGGTCGGTGGACGAGTCCTGGGTGGTCTGGGTCTAGGGGGTGGGGTGCAAGGTTGCACTCTGGGAGGTGGTGAGGTTCGTCTCGGAGGTGCGGGGCGGCACGCAACCGGAGCCCGATGCCCAGCAGTGCGTGAGCCCGGATGTGGTCTGTGGCCTGACCCGTCTCCACTGGTCGCAAACACTGGGCGACCGCGGCCCCTCCCCTCATTTTGGTAATGGTAATCTTCCTCCTCACTGCTCGGTGATAGTTGGTCTTCGTCATAATAGTCATCATACCTGGATCTAGGTTGACGTTCGGCTCTGGGATCTAGCCACAGCGCAGGTCCACGCCCACGGCTTGGGCAGTCACACCTGGCCCCGGAGCATTCCGGTGAAGGGCAGAACCCCAGAGGGCCCCATCCGACAACTGGCGCGTAAAATGGCGCCCGTCTGGCCCTATGGGCGTCGCCATTTTGGTAAAAATGGCGGACCTCGTGGCTCCTCGGCGCGTAAAGTTCAGCACGGTTGGAGTAAAAGGATTTATTTCGGTTCCTACCAGCTCTATTGCACGGGCCATTGGTCCAGCGATACGGGTAGCAATGTTCATCCATAACGTAACAGGTTTCCTTCTCAATAGTACTTCTTGGTTCGTTAGGGAGTATTGAAAAAATTCGATAAAAACTGGAAAATGATGTTAATCAAATAGATTTGTTTATTTATAGTTGCAGTTAACGGCGGGACGTTTCGGTTACAAAAAAACCTTCATCAGCCTAGCAATCTTGAGAAAGTACCTGTACGAGCGCTAATTGGTGTGCTTCCAGCATGAAGACCAGAGTGAAAGAGGGAGATGAAGGCGGGGGTTGGGCGGATATACCTTTCACCCCGTGACCTCTAAAGTTGACGATATCCCGGACGAATTAAAAGTAAAGAAATAAAATTTCCCAAGGGGAAAGGGATTAGAAAAATGTCTAGACCCCAGAGGGGGGCGCAGACCTAAAAAATAAAATTATATTAAACTGGATATAAACTAATTGTAAAAAATTGGACCGGAAATGGTTGCATTCAGGGGCCCTCGGAAATTTGAAGAAAAGGTGGTTTGAGCCGGTGAATGGTTGCATTCAGGGACTCCAGGAGTCCAGAAGCTCCTGCGTGAATAATGGAAGCCAATAGTGGGGAAAATGAAGACTATATGAGTGAAATGGATGGATGTGAATTTAGGATTAGGCATAAGGCCCGAATGGTTAGGTTTAGAGTAAGGGGAAGGGAAGGTGTTAACCTCCACTAATAAATAATAATAATAACAATCTAATTGGGGGGTCTGTGACTTAGGATTAGGCACGTAGGGATACTGTGCACCAATACAAAAATTGCCACGTCAATGGACTATATTGGACCCGTGGCCGATGTGGACCATAGCGGGTAAAGGGTGATCATCATGGATATCGTGAGTGGTGACATGCTTCGTACAGGCCTTTCAGAAACATCATTTTCCTATAATCATATGTAAGCATATTATGCATTTACACAGTAGGTATACGTGATAGATATTGAAATAAATATAACTATGTCCCAATGTCATGTAGGTGGTGATACTTTACATGAGATGGACATGCAAAATAGAACAAAAAGAAATAAAAATAACTTTAGATAGCGGTGGTGGACACCAGAGTGTTACCTCAATATATAGGAACATATATCACACAGTTATATCACGATGACATGTATGGTAATAATACTTGACATGAAAAGGATGTGGAAAACTGAACAAAATGAAAAAAAATTAACTTCAAATATAGAGAGGTGACAATGGCAGTGTACAGCCCATCTACATATGATACTATATCCCAATGTCATGCACGATGGTAATCCTTTACATGAGATGGATATGTGAAATAGAACAAAGAAAAACAAAATTAACTTTGGATTAGTGGTGGTGGACACAAGAGTGTTACCTGAATATATAAAAACATATATTACATAGCTATATCCCAATGACATGTATGGTAATGATACTTTACATGAGATGGAGATGGAAAACTGAAAAAAGAGAAATAAAACAAACTTGAGATATAGAAAGGTAGATGTGACAGTGATCGCTCAATCTATGTGTCTGACTATATCTCAATGACACGTACGGTGGTAATACTGTACATGCAATGGACATGGAAAAGTGAAAAAAGAGAAATAAAAGTAACTTCAGGTTTGAGGTGGTAGACACAAAAGTGTTCCCTCGTAACCAACATGACTAAGACACTACCCGGGGAGACCGCCGGATAATGTCACTCGATGTGGAAATAAATATTATGACAAAACATAAAAACAGCACTGACGGGGTTAGGTTAAGAGAGGACAGCAGACAGTCAAAGACTGCCCACTGGTTAGTGTACTCGCTAATATCTATGTATGTAATGATATCTATCTCCTATCAAGGCCTGGTGGTATTAGAGTAGAAGGTAATTGTGATATTGTTATTTATTATATAATGATTTAATAGGTATTATATTATATTAATTGTTTTGTTCTTATGGTATTTGTAAATATATACAATAAATGTACATATCTTCTGGTATTAAGTATGTATCTACTGCTGGTAGTTAGTACTATACTCAAGTTTTTTTCTCAATTGAGAACCAAAGGGCCAAACATCGCCTCTTATTGTTGGATGTATAGTTTTCGTGTTTATTTCAATTGAATTTTAGACACAATGTTGTATATAAATATATATATACTATAAAGAATCTGGTTTTAGTTGGTATATATTGTCTATGGTTGTTGTTTTGGACTGTAGGAGATGTGGACTTGTCCAGGAGAAGACCAAGAGCACCCTCTGGTGGATATCCCCTGGCGGAGCACTCCTACAACAACTAAAAGATCCGCCTGTCTGATATAAAGATTGGAGAGTTATTATCATCACTGAGAAGTGTGTTTGACTGACTGTGTGTCATGGTCTGTCTGAATCTAAATAACAGGTTACCTACATTCGTAGTGGATGGGAATATAGTGGAATGTGCAGTGGTTGGATCCCACAGACAAGATAATGGGCGTTATTTTGTGATTGAATTGCATTGTAAGATAGGTACTATGTTGTAGCTAAGTTACATTCTAGAATGAGCTCGACCCATTTCTCCACAGAATATAAATTGGGAGATGAATAGAGTCTCCACATGTAAAGGAAACCTATGGCAGATAAGAATTGAGTTCCAGCAAACAGGTGAATGGTTAGGGTTAGGGGAGTGTGTGGTGATGTTAAGGAGGTATAAACACATCATATATAACAAGGCATAGATAGACAGTACTAGGGGTAGGCGGCCCGACAGAAGAGGTCATGACAGGTCTCAAAATGGACGATCATCACGGGGAATGTGGCAAGATGTCAACAATATTGTCTCCACGTATTGCCCGATAGGGATTCATAATAGTGTAATGGACATATATGTATTTTCATACTAAACCAATCATATCCTCTCAATAAAGCATTCCCTTGTGAGAACCCACCACGAGCCCATAACTGCAAAAGCATACTAATTCCCTCCCACTGCTGAAAATACGATGGAAATGTATGTGCTAAACTCTGTATGTCCACAAAGTACACTGTACACCCAGTCACACGTCAAGCCTGTGAGGTCTAGACAAAATAAGATAATCTTGCTCATAGGCCCAGAAAAAAGATGGGATTGAATGTGATGGAAGTAACATTCTAGTGGTCATGTTGCTTAAAGTCAATATAACGATGGCGATTGTATAGTGATAGTGGTGATTTAAAGTGAAATTATGAACTAACTTCCAGGAGGGGAATGGAACCCTAAAATAGAAAGACAGCTAAGAGGCATGACATAATCCAAATGGGATGGCCCTCCATAACAGTAATTATACTCTTTAGGGCAATGGAGGTATTATAGTTCTAATA
The DNA here is from genome assembly GCF_949987685.1 of Ammodytes marinus. NCBI lineage: Eukaryota > Metazoa > Chordata > Actinopteri > Uranoscopiformes > Ammodytidae > Ammodytes > Ammodytes marinus. The sequence goes on from NW_027648571.1 coordinate 10,915, forward strand.
CAAATATGACAGGTATATAGATTTCACGTGTGATGGTGATAATATTATAGTATAATAGTGTTTAGGGTCTAATTAGAGTTAAAACTCAAGGGTAAGGAGAGGGGGATAAAAACCTTGAATGGACAAAAAGGTTAAAAGGCATGACGTCATCCAACTAGGATACCCCTCTATGGCAGTAACGTAGGCCTTAAAGGCAATGGAGGTGTTATATTACCGATATACGTATGACAGGCATAAAATTTCACACTACCAATATGAAACCTGGATTCCTACGTGGGGTTAAACCAAGCAGGCTTTGTGGTGATGTTTGAGGACAAGTAGCGTCTCACGTAGCCAATGTTCGGCCTCAGAATCTCTGATGGACATGACGTTGGGGTCTGACGCCGCTGCCTTGATGGAGGACGCCAGTTTGGCAGTGATCGTGTCAATTATCTTGAGAATCGAAGACTCGCCGATGATGGAGATATGATGAATGGATCGGATCAATCTGCATATCGCTTTGGCCTTTGCCACGAAATCTGGATCATCTATGCCGTAAGATGAGGGCGTGGCCAAACTCTGGTCTCTCGGTGGTGGGTCGTCGGGCGGCGGTGACGTCACTGGTCCAGCTCCCCTGTATCCACGAGTCTGGGGGGGCGGCGTGGTCGGTGGACGAGTCCTGGGTGGTCTGGGTCTAGGGGGTGGGGTGCAAGGTTGCACTCTGGGAGGTGGTGAGGTTCGTCTCGGAGGTGCGGGGCGGCACGCAACCGGAGCCCGATGCCCAGCAGTGCGTGAGCCCGGATGTGGTCTGTGGCCTGACCCGTCTCCACTGGTCGCAAACACTGGGCGACCGCGGCCCCTCCCCTCATTTTGGTAATGGTAATCTTCCTCCTCACTGCTCGGTGATAGTTGGTCTTCGTCATAATAGTCATCATACCTGGATCTAGGTTGACGTTCGGCTCTGGGATCTAGCCACAGCGCAGGTCCACGCCCACGGCTTGGGCAGTCACACCTGGCCCCGGAGCATTCCGGTGAAGGGCAGAACCCCAGAGGGCCCCATCCGACAACTGGCGCGTAAAATGGCGCCCGTCTGGCCCTATGGGCGTCGCCATTTTGGTAAAAATGGCGGACCTCGTGGCTCCTCGGCGCGTAAAGTTCAGCACGGTTGGAGTAAAAGGATTTATTTCGGTTCCTACCAGCTCTATTGCACGGGCCATTGGTCCAGCGATACGGGTAGCAATGTTCATCCATAACGTAACAGGTTTCCTTCTCAATAGTACTTCTTGGTTCGTTAGGGAGTATTGAAAAAATTCGATAAAAACTGGAAAATGATGTTAATCAAATAGATTTGTTTATTTATAGTTGCAGTTAACGGCGGGACGTTTCGGTTACAAAAAAACCTTCATCAGCCTAGCAATCTTGAGAAAGTACCTGTACGAGCGCTAATTGGTGTGCTTCCAGCATGAAGACCAGAGTGAAAGAGGGAGATGAAGGCGGGGGTTGGGCGGATATACCTTTCACCCCGTGACCTCTAAAGTTGACGATATCCCGGACGAATTAAAAGTAAAGAAATAAAATTTCCCAAGGGGAAAGGGATTAGAAAAATGTCTAGACCCCAGAGGGGGGCGCAGACCTAAAAAATAAAATTATATTAAACTGGATATAAACTAATTGTAAAAAATTGGACCGGAAATGGTTGCATTCAGGGGCCCTCGGAAATTTGAAGAAAAGGTGGTTTGAGCCGGTGAATGGTTGCATTCAGGGACTCCAGGAGTCCAGAAGCTCCTGCGTGAATAATGGAAGCCAATAGTGGGGAAAATGAAGACTATATGAGTGAAATGGATGGATGTGAATTTAGGATTAGGCATAAGGCCCGAATGGTTAGGTTTAGAGTAAGGGGAAGGGAAGGTGTTAACCTCCACTAATAAATAATAATAATAACAATCTAATTGGGGGGTCTGTGACTTAGGATTAGGCACGTAGGGATACTGTGCACCAATACAAAAATTGCCACGTCAATGGACTATATTGGACCCGTGGCCGATGTGGACCATAGCGGGTAAAGGGTGATCATCATGGATATCGTGAGTGGTGACATGCTTCGTACAGGCCTTTCAGAAACATCATTTTCCTATAATCATATGTAAGCATATTATGCATTTACACAGTAGGTATACGTGATAGATATTGAAATAAATATAACTATGTCCCAATGTCATGTAGGTGGTGATACTTTACATGAGATGGACATGCAAAATAGAACAAAAAGAAATAAAAATAACTTTAGATAGCGGTGGTGGACACCAGAGTGTTACCTCAATATATAGGAACATATATCACACAGTTATATCACGATGACATGTATGGTAATAATACTTGACATGAAAAGGATGTGGAAAACTGAACAAAATGAAAAAAAATTAACTTCAAATATAGAGAGGTGACAATGGCAGTGTACAGCCCATCTACATATGATACTATATCCCAATGTCATGCACGATGGTAATCCTTTACATGAGATGGATATGTGAAATAGAACAAAGAAAAACAAAATTAACTTTGGATTAGTGGTGGTGGACACAAGAGTGTTACCTGAATATATAAAAACATATATTACATAGCTATATCCCAATGACATGTATGGTAATGATACTTTACATGAGATGGAGATGGAAAACTGAAAAAAGAGAAATAAAACAAACTTGAGATATAGAAAGGTAGATGTGACAGTGATCGCTCAATCTATGTGTCTGACTATATCTCAATGACACGTACGGTGGTAATACTGTACATGCAATGGACATGGAAAAGTGAAAAAAGAGAAATAAAAGTAACTTCAGGTTTGAGGTGGTAGACACAAAAGTGTTCCCTCGTAACCAACATGACTAAGACACTACCCGGGGAGACCGCCGGATAATGTCACTCGATGTGGAAATAAATATTATGACAAAACATAAAAACAGCACTGACGGGGTTAGGTTAAGAGAGGACAGCAGACAGTCAAAGACTGCCCACTGGTTAGTGTACTCGCTAATATCTATGTATGTAATGATATCTATCTCCTATCAAGGCCTGGTGGTATTAGAGTAGAAGGTAATTGTGATATTGTTATTTATTATATAATGATTTAATAGGTATTATATTATATTAATTGTTTTGTTCTTATGGTATTTGTAAATATATACAATAAATGTACATATCTTCTGGTATTAAGTATGTATCTACTGCTGGTAGTTAGTACTATACTCAAGTTTTTTTCTCAATTGAGAACCAAAGGGCCAAACATCGCCTCTTATTGTTGGATGTATAGTTTTCGTGTTTATTTCAATTGAATTTTAGACACAATGTTGTATATAAATATATATATACTATAAAGAATCTGGTTTTAGTTGGTATATATTGTCTATGGTTGTTGTTTTGGACTGTAGGAGATGTGGACTTGTCCAGGAGAAGACCAAGAGCACCCTCTGGTGGATATCCCCTGGCGGAGCACTCCTACAACAACTAAAAGATCCGCCTGTCTGATATAAAGATTGGAGAGTTATTATCATCACTGAGAAGTGTGTTTGACTGACTGTGTGTCATGGTCTGTCTGAATCTAAATAACAGGTTACCTACATTCGTAGTGGATGGGAATATAGTGGAATGTGCAGTGGTTGGATCCCACAGACAAGATAATGGGCGTTATTTTGTGATTGAATTGCATTGTAAGATAGGTACTATGTTGTAGCTAAGTTACATTCTAGAATGAGCTCGACCCATTTCTCCACAGAATATAAATTGGGAGATGAATAGAGTCTCCACATGTAAAGGAAACCTATGGCAGATAAGAATTGAGTTCCAGCAAACAGGTGAATGGTTAGGGTTAGGGGAGTGTGTGGTGATGTTAAGGAGGTATAAACACATCATATATAACAAGGCATAGATAGACAGTACTAGGGGTAGGCGGCCCGACAGAAGAGGTCATGACAGGTCTCAAAATGGACGATCATCACGGGGAATGTGGCAAGATGTCAACAATATTGTCTCCACGTATTGCCCGATAGGGATTCATAATAGTGTAATGGACATATATGTATTTTCATACTAAACCAATCATATCCTCTCAATAAAGCATTCCCTTGTGAGAACCCACCACGAGCCCATAACTGCAAAAGCATACTAATTCCCTCCCACTGCTGAAAATACGATGGAAATGTATGTGCTAAACTCTGTATGTCCACAAAGTACACTGTACACCCAGTCACACGTCAAGCCTGTGAGGTCTAGACAAAATAAGATAATCTTGCTCATAGGCCCAGAAAAAAGATGGGATTGAATGTGATGGAAGTAACATTCTAGTGGTCATGTTGCTTAAAGTCAATATAACGATGGCGATTGTATAGTGATAGTGGTGATTTAAAGTGAAATTATGAACTAACTTCCAGGAGGGGAATGGAACCCTAAAATAGAAAGACAGCTAAGAGGCATGACATAATCCAAATGGGATGGCCCTCCATAACAGTAATTATACTCTTTAGGGCAATGGAGGTATTATAGTTCTAATACAAATATGACAGGTATATAGATTTCACGTGTGATGGTGATAATATTATAGTATAATAGTGTTTAGGGTCTAATTAGAGTTAAAACTCAAGGGTAAGGAGAGGGGGATAAAAACCTTGAATGGACAAAAAGGTTAAAAGGCATGACGTCATCCAACTAGGATACCCCTCTATGGCAGTAACGTAGGCCTTAAAGGCAATGGAGGTGTTATATTACCGATATACGTATGACAGGCATAAAATTTCACACTACCAATATGAAACCTGGATTCCTACGTGGGGTTAAACCAAGCAGGCTTTGTGGTGATGTTTGAGGACAAGTAGCGTCTCACGTAGCCAATGTTCGGCCTCAGAATCTCTGATGGACATGACGTTGGGGTCTGACGCCGCTGCCTTGATGGAGGACGCCAGTTTGGCAGTGATCGTGTCAATTATCTTGAGAATCGAAGACTCGCCGATGATGGAGATATGATGAATGGATCGGATCAATCTGCATATCGCTTTGGCCTTTGCCACGAAATCTGGATCATCTATGCCGTAAGATGAGGGCGTGGCCAAACTCTGGTCTCTCGGTGGTGGGTCGTCGGGCGGCGGTGACGTCACTGGTCCAGCTCCCCTGTATCCACGAGTCTGGGGGGGCGGCGTGGTCGGTGGACGAGTCCTGGGTGGTCTGGGTCTAGGGGGTGGGGTGCAAGGTTGCACTCTGGGAGGTGGTGAGGTTCGTCTCGGAGGTGCGGGGCGGCACGCAACCGGAGCCCGATGCCCAGCAGTGCGTGAGCCCGGATGTGGTCTGTGGCCTGACCCGTCTCCACTGGTCGCAAACACTGGGCGACCGCGGCCCCTCCCCTCATTTTGGTAATGGTAATCTTCCTCCTCACTGCTCGGTGATAGTTGGTCTTCGTCATAATAGTCATCATACCTGGATCTAGGTTGACGTTCGGCTCTGGGATCTAGCCACAGCGCAGGTCCACGCCCACGGCTTGGGCAGTCACACCTGGCCCCGGAGCATTCCGGTGAAGGGCAGAACCCCAGAGGGCCCCATCCGACAACTGGCGCGTAAAATGGCGCCCGTCTGGCCCTATGGGCGTCGCCATTTTGGTAAAAATGGCGGACCTCGTGGCTCCTCGGCGCGTAAAGTTCAGCACGGTTGGAGTAAAAGGATTTATTTCGGTTCCTACCAGCTCTATTGCACGGGCCATTGGTCCAGCGATACGGGTAGCAATGTTCATCCATAACGTAACAGGTTTCCTTCTCAATAGTACTTCTTGGTTCGTTAGGGAGTATTGAAAAAATTCGATAAAAACTGGAAAATGATGTTAATCAAATAGATTTGTTTATTTATAGTTGCAGTTAACGGCGGGACGTTTCGGTTACAAAAAAACCTTCATCAGCCTAGCAATCTTGAGAAAGTACCTGTACGAGCGCTAATTGGTGTGCTTCCAGCATGAAGACCAGAGTGAAAGAGGGAGATGAAGGCGGGGGTTGGGCGGATATACCTTTCACCCCGTGACCTCTAAAGTTGACGATATCCCGGACGAATTAAAAGTAAAGAAATAAAATTTCCCAAGGGGAAAGGGATTAGAAAAATGTCTAGACCCCAGAGGGGGGCGCAGACCTAAAAAATAAAATTATATTAAACTGGATATAAACTAATTGTAAAAAATTGGACCGGAAATGGTTGCATTCAGGGGCCCTCGGAAATTTGAAGAAAAGGTGGTTTGAGCCGGTGAATGGTTGCATTCAGGGACTCCAGGAGTCCAGAAGCTCCTGCGTGAATAATGGAAGCCAATAGTGGGGAAAATGAAGACTATATGAGTGAAATGGATGGATGTGAATTTAGGATTAGGCATAAGGCCCGAATGGTTAGGTTTAGAGTAAGGGGAAGGGAAGGTGTTAACCTCCACTAATAAATAATAATAATAACAATCTAATTGGGGGGTCTGTGACTTAGGATTAGGCACGTAGGGATACTGTGCACCAATACAAAAATTGCCACGTCAATGGACTATATTGGACCCGTGGCCGATGTGGACCATAGCGGGTAAAGGGTGATCATCATGGATATCGTGAGTGGTGACATGCTTCGTACAGGCCTTTCAGAAACATCATTTTCCTATAATCATATGTAAGCATATTATGCATTTACACAGTAGGTATACGTGATAGATATTGAAATAAATATAACTATGTCCCAATGTCATGTAGGTGGTGATACTTTACATGAGATGGACATGCAAAATAGAACAAAAAGAAATAAAAATAACTTTAGATAGCGGTGGTGGACACCAGAGTGTTACCTCAATATATAGGAACATATATCACACAGTTATATCACGATGACATGTATGGTAATAATACTTGACATGAAAAGGATGTGGAAAACTGAACAAAATGAAAAAAAATTAACTTCAAATATAGAGAGGTGACAATGGCAGTGTACAGCCCATCTACATATGATACTATATCCCAATGTCATGCACGATGGTAATCCTTTACATGAGATGGATATGTGAAATAGAACAAAGAAAAACAAAATTAACTTTGGATTAGTGGTGGTGGACACAAGAGTGTTACCTGAATATATAAAAACATATATTACATAGCTATATCCCAATGACATGTATGGTAATGATACTTTACATGAGATGGAGATGGAAAACTGAAAAAAGAGAAATAAAACAAACTTGAGATATAGAAAGGTAGATGTGACAGTGATCGCTCAATCTATGTGTCTGACTATATCTCAATGACACGTACGGTGGTAATACTGTACATGCAATGGACATGGAAAAGTGAAAAAAGAGAAATAAAAGTAACTTCAGGTTTGAGGTGGTAGACACAAAAGTGTTCCCTCGTAACCAACATGACTAAGACACTACCCGGGGAGACCGCCGGATAATGTCACTCGATGTGGAAATAAATATTATGACAAAACATAAAAACAGCACTGACGGGGTTAGGTTAAGAGAGGACAGCAGACAGTCAAAGACTGCCCACTGGTTAGTGTACTCGCTAATATCTATGTATGTAATGATATCTATCTCCTATCAAGGCCTGGTGGTATTAGAGTAGAAGGTAATTGTGATATTGTTATTTATTATATAATGATTTAATAGGTATTATATTATATTAATTGTTTTGTTCTTATGGTATTTGTAAATATATACAATAAATGTACATATCTTCTGGTATTAAGTATGTATCTACTGCTGGTAGTTAGTACTATACTCAAGTTTTTTTCTCAATTGAGAACCAAAGGGCCAAACATCGCCTCTTATTGTTGGATGTATAGTTTTCGTGTTTATTTCAATTGAATTTTAGACACAATGTTGTATATAAATATATATATACTATAAAGAATCTGGTTTTAGTTGGTATATATTGTCTATGGTTGTTGTTTTGGACTGTAGGAGATGTGGACTTGTCCAGGAGAAGACCAAGAGCACCCTCTGGTGGATATCCCCTGGCGGAGCACTCCTACAACAACTAAAAGATCCGCCTGTCTGATATAAAGATTGGAGAGTTATTATCATCACTGAGAAGTGTGTTTGACTGACTGTGTGTCATGGTCTGTCTGAATCTAAATAACAGGTTACCTACATTCGTAGTGGATGGGAATATAGTGGAATGTGCAGTGGTTGGATCCCACAGACAAGATAATGGGCGTTATTTTGTGATTGAATTGCATTGTAAGATAGGTACTATGTTGTAGCTAAGTTACATTCTAGAATGAGCTCGACCCATTTCTCCACAGAATATAAATTGGGAGATGAATAGAGTCTCCACATGTAAAGGAAACCTATGGCAGATAAGAATTGAGTTCCAGCAAACAGGTGAATGGTTAGGGTTAGGGGAGTGTGTGGTGATGTTAAGGAGGTATAAACACATCATATATAACAAGGCATAGATAGACAGTACTAGGGGTAGGCGGCCCGACAGAAGAGGTCATGACAGGTCTCAAAATGGACGATCATCACGGGGAATGTGGCAAGATGTCAACAATATTGTCTCCACGTATTGCCCGATAGGGATTCATAATAGTGTAATGGACATATATGTATTTTCATACTAAACCAATCATATCCTCTCAATAAAGCATTCCCTTGTGAGAACCCACCACGAGCCCATAACTGCAAAAGCATACTAATTCCCTCCCACTGCTGAAAATACGATGGAAATGTATGTGCTAAACTCTGTATGTCCACAAAGTACACTGTACACCCAGTCACACGTCAAGCCTGTGAGGTCTAGACAAAATAAGATAATCTTGCTCATAGGCCCAGAAAAAAGATGGGATTGAATGTGATGGAAGTAACATTCTAGTGGTCATGTTGCTTAAAGTCAATATAACGATGGCGATTGTATAGTGATAGTGGTGATTTAAAGTGAAATTATGAACTAACTTCCAGGAGGGGAATGGAACCCTAAAATAGAAAGACAGCTAAGAGGCATGACATAATCCAAATGGGATGGCCCTCCATAACAGTAATTATACTCTTTAGGGCAATGGAGGTATTATAGTTCTAATACAAATATGACAGGTATATAGATTTCACGTGTGATGGTGATAATATTATAGTATAATAGTGTTTAGGGTCTAATTAGAGTTAAAACTCAAGGGTAAGGAGAGGGGGATAAAAACCTTGAATGGACAAAAAGGTTAAAAGGCATGACGTCATCCAACTAGGATACCCCTCTATGGCAGTAACGTAGGCCTTAAAGGCAATGGAGGTGTTATATTACCGATATACGTATGACAGGCATAAAATTTCACACTACCAATATGAAACCTGGATTCCTACGTGGGGTTAAACCAAGCAGGCTTTGTGGTGATGTTTGAGGACAAGTAGCGTCTCACGTAGCCAATGTTCGGCCTCAGAATCTCTAATGGACATGACGTTGGGGTCTGACGCCGCTGCCTTGATGGAGGACGCCAGTTTGGCAGTGATCGTGTCAATTATCTTGAGAATCGAAGACTCGCCGATGATGGAGATATGATGAATGGATCGGATCAATCTGCATATCGCTTTGGCCTTTGCCACGAAATCTGGATCATCTATGCCGTAAGATGAGGGCGTGGCCAAACTCTGGTCTCTCGGTGGTGGGTCGTCGGGCGGCGGTGACGTCACTGGTCCAGCTCCCCTGTATCCACGAGTCTGGGGGGGCGGCGTGGTCGGTGGACGAGTCCTGGGTGGTCTGGGTCTAGGGGGTGGGGTGCAAGGTTGCACTCTGGGAGGTGGTGAGGTTCGTCTCGGAGGTGCGGGGCGGCACGCAACCGGAGCCCGATGCCCAGCAGTGCGTGAGCCCGGATGTGGTCTGTGGCCTGACCCGTCTCCACTGGTCGCAAACACTGGGCGACCGCGGCCCCTCCCCTCATTTTGGTAATGGTAATCTTCCTCCTCACTGCTCGGTGATAGTTGGTCTTCGTCATAATAGTCATCATACCTGGATCTAGGTTGACGTTCGGCTCTGGGATCTAGCCACAGCGCAGGTCCACGCCCACGGCTTGGGCAGTCACACCTGGCCCCGGAGCATTCCGGTGAAGGGCAGAACCCCAGAGGGCCCCATCCGACAACTGGCGCGTAAAATGGCGCCCGTCTGGCCCTATGGGCGTCGCCATTTTGGTAAAAATGGCGGACCTCGTGGCTCCTCGGCGCGTAAAGTTCAGCACGGTTGGAGTAAAAGGATTTATTTCGGTTCCTACCAGCTCTATTGCACGGGCCATTGGTCCAGCGATACGGGTAGCAATGTTCATCCATAACGTAACAGGTTTCCTTCTCAATAGTACTTCTTGGTTCGTTAGGGAGTATTGAAAAAATTCGATAAAAACTGGAAAATGATGTTAATCAAATAGATTTGTTTATTTATAGTTGCAGTTAACGGCGGGACGTTTCGGTTACAAAAAAACCTTCATCAGCCTAGCAATCTTGAGAAAGTACCTGTACGAGCGCTAATTGGTGTGCTTCCAGCATGAAGACCAGAGTGAAAGAGGGAGATGAAGGCGGGGGTTGGGCGGATATACCTTTCACCCCGTGACCTCTAAAGTTGACGATATCCCGGACGAATTAAAAGTAAAGAAATAAAATTTCCCAAGGGGAAAGGGATTAGAAAAATGTCTAGACCCCAGAGGGGGGCGCAGACCTAAAAAATAAAATTATATTAAACTGGATATAAACTAATTGTAAAAAATTGGACCGGAAATGGTTGCATTCAGGGGCCCTCGGAAATTTGAAGAAAAGGTGGTTTGAGCCGGTGAATGGTTGCATTCAGGGACTCCAGGAGTCCAGAAGCTCCTGCGTGAATAATGGAAGCCAATAGTGGGGAAAATGAAGACTATATGAGTGAAATGGATGGATGTGAATTTAGGATTAGGCATAAGGCCCGAATGGTTAGGTTTAGAGTAAGGGGAAGGGAAGGTGTTAACCTCCACTAATAAATAATAATAATAACAATCTAATTGGGGGGTCTGTGACTTAGGATTAGGCACGTAGGGATACTGTGCACCAATACAAAAATTGCCACGTCAATGGACTATATTGGACCCGTGGCCGATGTGGACCATAGCGGGTAAAGGGTGATCATCATGGATATCGTGAGTGGTGACATGCTTCGTACAGGCCTTTCAGAAACATCATTTTCCTATAATCATATGTAAGCATATTATGCATTTACACAGTAGGTATACGTGATAGATATTGAAATAAATATAACTATGTCCCAATGTCATGTAGGTGGTGATACTTTACATGAGATGGACATGCAAAATAGAACAAAAAGAAATAAAAATAACTTTAGATAGCGGTGGTGGACACCAGAGTGTTACCTCAATATATAGGAACATATATCACACAGTTATATCACGATGACATGTATGGTAATAATACTTGACATGAAAAGGATGTGGAAAACTGAACAAAATGAAAAAAAATTAACTTCAAATATAGAGAGGTGACAATGGCAGTGTACAGCCCATCTACATATGATACTATATCCCAATGTCATGCACGATGGTAATCCTTTACATGAGATGGATATGTGAAATAGAACAAAGAAAAACAAAATTAACTTTGGATTAGTGGTGGTGGACACAAGAGTGTTACCTGAATATATAAAAACATATATTACATAGCTATATCCCAATGACATGTATGGTAATGATACTTTACATGAGATGGAGATGGAAAACTGAAAAAAGAGAAATAAAACAAACTTGAGATATAGAAAGGTAGATGTGACAGTGATCGCTCAATCTATGTGTCTGACTATATCTCAATGACACGTACGGTGGTAATACTGTACATGCAATGGACATGGAAAAGTGAAAAAAGAGAAATAAAAGTAACTTCAGGTTTGAGGTGGTAGACACAAAAGTGTTCCCTCGTAACCAACATGACTAAGACACTACCCGGGGAGACCGCCGGATAATGTCACTCGATGTGGAAATAAATATTATGACAAAACATAAAAACAGCACTGACGGGGTTAGGTTAAGAGAGGACAGCAGACAGTCAAAGACTGCCCACTGGTTAGTGTACTCGCTAATATCTATGTATGTAATGATATCTATCTCCTATCAAGGCCTGGTGGTATTAGAGTAGAAGGTAATTGTGATATTGTTATTTATTATATAATGATTTAATAGGTATTATATTATATTAATTGTTTTGTTCTTATGGTATTTGTAAATATATACAATAAATGTACATATCTTCTGGTATTAAGTATGTATCTACTGCTGGTAGTTAGTACTATACTCAAGTTTTTTTCTCAATTGAGAACCAAAGGGCCAAACATCGCCTCTTATTGTTGGATGTATAGTTTTCGTGTTTATTTCAATTGAATTTTAGACACAATGTTGTATATAAATATATATATACTATAAAGAATCTGGTTTTAGTTGGTATATATTGTCTATGGTTGTTGTTTTGGACTGTAGGAGATGTGGACTTGTCCAGGAGAAGACCAAGAGCACCCTCTGGTGGATATCCCCTGGCGGAGCACTCCTACAACAACTAAAAGATCCGCCTGTCTGATATAAAGATTGGAGAGTTATTATCATCACTGAGAAGTGTGTTTGACTGACTGTGTGTCATGGTCTGTCTGAATCTAAATAACAGGTTACCTACATTCGTAGTGGATGGGAATATAGTGGAATGTGCAGTGGTTGGATCCCACAGACAAGATAATGGGCGTTATTTTGTGATTGAATTGCATTGTAAGATAGGTACTATGTTGTAGCTAAGTTACATTCTAGAATGAGCTCGACCCATTTCTCCACAGAATATAAATTGGGAGATGAATAGAGTCTCCACATGTAAAGGAAACCTATGGCAGATAAGAATTGAGTTCCAGCAAACAGGTGAATGGTTAGGGTTAGGGGAGTGTGTGGTGATGTTAAGGAGGTATAAACACATCATATATAACAAGGCATAGATAGACAGTACTAGGGGTAGGCGGCCCGACAGAAGAGGTCATGACAGGTCTCAAAATGGACGATCATCACGGGGAATGTGGCAAGATGTCAACAATATTGTCTCCACGTATTGCCCGATAGGGATTCATAATAGTGTAATGGACATATATGTATTTTCATACTAAACCAATCATATCCTCTCAATAAAGCATTCCCTTGTGAGAACCCACCACGAGCCCATAACTGCAAAAGCATACTAATTCCCTCCCACTGCTGAAAATACGATGGAAATGTATGTGCTAAACTCTGTATGTCCACAAAGTACACTGTACACCCAGTCACACGTCAAGCCTGTGAGGTCTAGACAAAATAAGATAATCTTGCTCATAGGCCCAGAAAAAAGATGGGATTGAATGTGATGGAAGTAACATTCTAGTGGTCATGTTGCTTAAAGTCAATATAACGATGGCGATTGTATAGTGATAGTGGTGATTTAAAGTGAAATTATGAACTAACTTCCAGGAGGGGAATGGAACCCTAAAATAGAAAGACAGCTAAGAGGCATGACATAATCCAAATGGGATGGCCCTCCATAACAGTAATTATACTCTTTAGGGCAATGGAGGTATTATAGTTCTAATACAAATATGACAGGTATATAGATTTCACGTGTGATGGTGATAATATTATAGTATAATAGTGTTTAGGGTCTAATTAGAGTTAAAACTCAAGGGTAAGGAGAGGGGGATAAAAACCTTGAATGGACAAAAAGGTTAAAAGGCATGACGTCATCCAACTAGGATACCCCTCTATGGCAGTAACGTAGGCCTTAAAGGCAATGGAGGTGTTATATTACCGATATACGTATGACAGGCATAAAATTTCACACTACCAATATGAAACCTGGATTCCTACGTGGGGTTAAACCAAGCAGGCTTTGTGGTGATGTTTGAGGACAAGTAGCGTCTCACGTAGCCAATGTTCGGCCTCAGAATCTCTGATGGACATGACGTTGGGGTCTGACGCCGCTGCCTTGATGGAGGACGCCAGTTTGGCAGTGATCGTGTCAATTATCTTGAGAATCGAAGACTCGCCGATGATGGAGATATGATGAATGGATCGGATCAATCTGCATATCGCTTTGGCCTTTGCCACGAAATCTGGATCATCTATGCCGTAAGATGAGGGCGTGGCCAAACTCTGGTCTCTCGGTGGTGGGTCGTCGGGCGGCGGTGACGTCACTGGTCCAGCTCCCCTGTATCCACGAGTCTGGGGGGGCGGCGTGGTCGGTGGACGAGTCCTGGGTGGTCTGGGTCTAGGGGGTGGGGTGCAAGGTTGCACTCTGGGAGGTGGTGAGGTTCGTCTCGGAGGTGCGGGGCGGCACGCAACCGGAGCCCGATGCCCAGCAGTGCGTGAGCCCGGATGTGGTCTGTGGCCTGACCCGTCTCCACTGGTCGCAAACACTGGGCGACCGCGGCCCCTCCCCTCATTTTGGTAATGGTAATCTTCCTCCTCACTGCTCGGTGATAGTTGGTCTTCGTCATAATAGTCATCATACCTGGATCTAGGTTGACGTTCGGCTCTGGGATCTAGCCACAGCGCAGGTCCACGCCCACGGCTTGGGCAGTCACACCTGGCCCCGGAGCATTCCGGTGAAGGGCAGAACCCCAGAGGGCCCCATCCGACAACTGGCGCGTAAAATGGCGCCCGTCTGGCCCTATGGGCGTCGCCATTTTGGTAAAAATGGCGGACCTCGTGGCTCCTCGGCGCGTAAAGTTCAGCACGGTTGGAGTAAAAGGATTTATTTCGGTTCCTACCAGCTCTATTGCACGGGCCATTGGTCCAGCGATACGGGTAGCAATGTTCATCCATAACGTAACAGGTTTCCTTCTCAATAGTACTTCTTGGTTCGTTAGGGAGTATTGAAAAAATTCGATAAAAACTGGAAAATGATGTTAATCAAATAGATTTGTTTATTTATAGTTGCAGTTAACGGCGGGACGTTTCGGTTACAAAAAAACCTTCATCAGCCTAGCAATCTTGAGAAAGTACCTGTACGAGCGCTAATTGGTGTGCTTCCAGCATGAAGACCAGAGTGAAAGAGGGAGATGAAGGCGGGGGTTGGGCGGATATACCTTTCACCCCGTGACCTCTAAAGTTGACGATATCCCGGACGAATTAAAAGTAAAGAAATAAAATTTCCCAAGGGGAAAGGGATTAGAAAAATGTCTAGACCCCAGAGGGGGGCGCAGACCTAAAAAATAAAATTATATTAAACTGGATATAAACTAATTGTAAAAAATTGGACCGGAAATGGTTGCATTCAGGGGCCCTCGGAAATTTGAAGAAAAGGTGGTTTGAGCCGGTGAATGGTTGCATTCAGGGACTCCAGGAGTCCAGAAGCTCCTGCGTGAATAATGGAAGCCAATAGTGGGGAAAATGAAGACTATATGAGTGAAATGGATGGATGTGAATTTAGGATTAGGCATAAGGCCCGAATGGTTAGGTTTAGAGTAAGGGGAAGGGAAGGTGTTAACCTCCACTAATAAATAATAATAATAACAATCTAATTGGGGGGTCTGTGACTTAGGATTAGGCACGTAGGGATACTGTGCACCAATACAAAAATTGCCACGTCAATGGACTATATTGGACCCGTGGCCGATGTGGACCATAGCGGGTAAAGGGTGATCATCATGGATATCGTGAGTGGTGACATGCTTCGTACAGGCCTTTCAGAAACATCATTTTCCTATAATCATATGTAAGCATATTATGCATTTACACAGTAGGTATACGTGATAGATATTGAAATAAATATAACTATGTCCCAATGTCATGTAGGTGGTGATACTTTACATGAGATGGACATGCAAAATAGAACAAAAAGAAATAAAAATAACTTTAGATAGCGGTGGTGGACACCAGAGTGTTACCTCAATATATAGGAACATATATCACACAGTTATATCACGATGACATGTATGGTAATAATACTTGACATGAAAAGGATGTGGAAAACTGAACAAAATGAAAAAAAATTAACTTCAAATATAGAGAGGTGACAATGGCAGTGTACAGCCCATCTACATATGATACTATATCCCAATGTCATGCACGATGGTAATCCTTTACATGAGATGGATATGTGAAATAGAACAAAGAAAAACAAAATTAACTTTGGATTAGTGGTGGTGGACACAAGAGTGTTACCTGAATATATAAAAACATATATTACATAGCTATATCCCAATGACATGTATGGTAATGATACTTTACATGAGATGGAGATGGAAAACTGAAAAAAGAGAAATAAAACAAACTTGAGATATAGAAAGGTAGATGTGACAGTGATCGCTCAATCTATGTGTCTGACTATATCTCAATGACACGTACGGTGGTAATACTGTACATGCAATGGACATGGAAAAGTGAAAAAAGAGAAATAAAAGTAACTTCAGGTTTGAGGTGGTAGACACAAAAGTGTTCCCTCGTAACCAACATGACTAAGACACTACCCGGGGAGACCGCCGGATAATGTCACTCGATGTGGAAATAAATATTATGACAAAACATAAAAACAGCACTGACGGGGTTAGGTTAAGAGAGGACAGCAGACAGTCAAAGACTGCCCACTGGTTAGTGTACTCGCTAATATCTATGTATGTAATGATATCTATCTCCTATCAAGGCCTGGTGGTATTAGAGTAGAAGGTAATTGTGATATTGTTATTTATTATATAATGATTTAATAGGTATTATATTATATTAATTGTTTTGTTCTTATGGTATTTGTAAATATATACAATAAATGTACATATCTTCTGGTATTAAGTATGTATCTACTGCTGGTAGTTAGTACTATACTCAAGTTTTTTTCTCAATTGAGAACCAAAGGGCCAAACATCGCCTCTTATTGTTGGATGTATAGTTTTCGTGTTTATTTCAATTGAATTTTAGACACAATGTTGTATATAAATATATATATACTATAAAGAATCTGGTTTTAGTTGGTATATATTGTCTATGGTTGTTGTTTTGGACTGTAGGAGATGTGGACTTGTCCAGGAGAAGACCAAGAGCACCCTCTGGTGGATATCCCCTGGCGGAGCACTCCTACAACAACTAAAAGATCCGCCTGTCTGATATAAAGATTGGAGAGTTATTATCATCACTGAGAAGTGTGTTTGACTGACTGTGTGTCATGGTCTGTCTGAATCTAAATAACAGGTTACCTACATTCGTAGTGGATGGGAATATAGTGGAATGTGCAGTGGTTGGATCCCACAGACAAGATAATGGGCGTTATTTTGTGATTGAATTGCATTGTAAGATAGGTACTATGTTGTAGCTAAGTTACATTCTAGAATGAGCTCGACCCATTTCTCCACAGAATATAAATTGGGAGATGAATAGAGTCTCCACATGTAAAGGAAACCTATGGCAGATAAGAATTGAGTTCCAGCAAACAGGTGAATGGTTAGGGTTAGGGGAGTGTGTGGTGATGTTAAGGAGGTATAAACACATCATATATAACAAGGCATAGATAGACAGTACTAGGGGTAGGCGGCCCGACAGAAGAGGTCATGACAGGTCTCAAAATGGACGATCATCACGGGGAATGTGGCAAGATGTCAACAATATTGTCTCCACGTATTGCCCGATAGGGATTCATAATAGTGTAATGGACATATATGTATTTTCATACTAAACCAATCATATCCTCTCAATAAAGCATTCCCTTGTGAGAACCCACCACGAGCCCATAACTGCAAAAGCATACTAATTCCCTCCCACTGCTGAAAATACGATGGAAATGTATGTGCTAAACTCTGTATGTCCACAAAGTACACTGTACACCCAGTCACACGTCAAGCCTGTGAGGTCTAGACAAAATAAGATAATCTTGCTCATAGGCCCAGAAAAAAGATGGGATTGAATGTGATGGAAGTAACATTCTAGTGGTCATGTTGCTTAAAGTCAATATAACGATGGCGATTGTATAGTGATAGTGGTGATTTAAAGTGAAATTATGAACTAACTTCCAGGAGGGGAATGGAACCCTAAAATAGAAAGACAGCTAAGAGGCATGACATAATCCAAATGGGATGGCCCTCCATAACAGTAATTATACTCTTTAGGGCAATGGAGGTATTATAGTTCTAATACAAATATGACAGGTATATAGATTTCACGTGTGATGGTGATAATATTATAGTATAATAGTGTTTAGGGTCTAATTAGAGTTAAAACTCAAGGGTAAGGAGAGGGGGATAAAAACCTTGAATGGACAAAAAGGTTAAAAGGCATGACGTCATCCAACTAGGATACCCCTCTATGGCAGTAACGTAGGCCTTAAAGGCAATGGAGGTGTTATATTACCGATATACGTATGACAGGCATAAAATTTCACACTACCAATATGAAACCTGGATTCCTACGTGGGGTTAAACCAAGCAGGCTTTGTGGTGATGTTTGAGGACAAGTAGCGTCTCACGTAGCCAATGTTCGGCCTCAGAATCTCTGATGGACATGACGTTGGGGTCTGACGCCGCTGCCTTGATGGAGGACGCCAGTTTGGCAGTGATCGTGTCAATTATCTTGAGAATCGAAGACTCGCCGATGATGGAGATATGATGAATGGATCGGATCAATCTGCATATCGCTTTGGCCTTTGCCACGAAATCTGGATCATCTATGCCGTAAGATGAGGGCGTGGCCAAACTCTGGTCTCTCGGTGGTGGGTCGTCGGGCGGCGGTGACGTCACTGGTCCAGCTCCCCTGTATCCACGAGTCTGGGGGGGCGGCGTGGTCGGTGGACGAGTCCTGGGTGGTCTGGGTCTAGGGGGTGGGGTGCAAGGTTGCACTCTGGGAGGTGGTGAGGTTCGTCTCGGAGGTGCGGGGCGGCACGCAACCGGAGCCCGATGCCCAGCAGTGCGTGAGCCCGGATGTGGTCTGTGGCCTGACCCGTCTCCACTGGTCGCAAACACTGGGCGACCGCGGCCCCTCCCCTCATTTTGGTAATGGTAATCTTCCTCCTCACTGCTCGGTGATAGTTGGTCTTCGTCATAATAGTCATCATACCTGGATCTAGGTTGACGTTCGGCTCTGGGATCTAGCCACAGCGCAGGTCCACGCCCACGGCTTGGGCAGTCACACCTGGCCCCGGAGCATTCCGGTGAAGGGCAGAACCCCAGAGGGCCCCATCCGACAACTGGCGCGTAAAATGGCGCCCGTCTGGCCCTATGGGCGTCGCCATTTTGGTAAAAATGGCGGACCTCGTGGCTCCTCGGCGCGTAAAGTTCAGCACGGTTGGAGTAAAAGGATTTATTTCGGTTCCTACCAGCTCTATTGCACGGGCCATTGGTCCAGCGATACGGGTAGCAATGTTCATCCATAACGTAACAGGTTTCCTTCTCAATAGTACTTCTTGGTTCGTTAGGGAGTATTGAAAAAATTCGATAAAAACTGGAAAATGATGTTAATCAAATAGATTTGTTTATTTATAGTTGCAGTTAACGGCGGGACGTTTCGGTTACAAAAAAACCTTCATCAGCCTAGCAATCTTGAGAAAGTACCTGTACGAGCGCTAATTGGTGTGCTTCCAGCATGAAGACCAGAGTGAAAGAGGGAGATGAAGGCGGGGGTTGGGCGGATATACCTTTCACCCCGTGACCTCTAAAGTTGACGATATCCCGGACGAATTAAAAGTAAAGAAATAAAATTTCCCAAGGGGAAAGGGATTAGAAAAATGTCTAGACCCCAGAGGGGGGCGCAGACCTAAAAAATAAAATTATATTAAACTGGATATAAACTAATTGTAAAAAATTGGACCGGAAATGGTTGCATTCAGGGGCCCTCGGAAATTTGAAGAAAAGGTGGTTTGAGCCGGTGAATGGTTGCATTCAGGGACTCCAGGAGTCCAGAAGCTCCTGCGTGAATAATGGAAGCCAATAGTGGGGAAAATGAAGACTATATGAGTGAAATGGATGGATGTGAATTTAGGATTAGGCATAAGGCCCGAATGGTTAGGTTTAGAGTAAGGGGAAGGGAAGGTGTTAACCTCCACTAATAAATAATAATAATAACAATCTAATTGGGGGGTCTGTGACTTAGGATTAGGCACGTAGGGATACTGTGCACCAATACAAAAATTGCCACGTCAATGGACTATATTGGACCCGTGGCCGATGTGGACCATAGCGGGTAAAGGGTGATCATCATGGATATCGTGAGTGGTGACATGCTTCGTACAGGCCTTTCAGAAACATCATTTTCCTATAATCATATGTAAGCATATTATGCATTTACACAGTAGGTATACGTGATAGATATTGAAATAAATATAACTATGTCCCAATGTCATGTAGGTGGTGATACTTTACATGAGATGGACATGCAAAATAGAACAAAAAGAAATAAAAATAACTTTAGATAGCGGTGGTGGACACCAGAGTGTTACCTCAATATATAGGAACATATATCACACAGTTATATCACGATGACATGTATGGTAATAATACTTGACATGAAAAGGATGTGGAAAACTGAACAAAATGAAAAAAAATTAACTTCAAATATAGAGAGGTGACAATGGCAGTGTACAGCCCATCTACATATGATACTATATCCCAATGTCATGCACGATGGTAATCCTTTACATGAGATGGATATGTGAAATAGAACAAAGAAAAACAAAATTAACTTTGGATTAGTGGTGGTGGACACAAGAGTGTTACCTGAATATATAAAAACATATATTACATAGCTATATCCCAATGACATGTATGGTAATGATACTTTACATGAGATGGAGATGGAAAACTGAAAAAAGAGAAATAAAACAAACTTGAGATATAGAAAGGTAGATGTGACAGTGATCGCTCAATCTATGTGTCTGACTATATCTCAATGACACGTACGGTGGTAATACTGTACATGCAATGGACATGGAAAAGTGAAAAAAGAGAAATAAAAGTAACTTCAGGTTTGAGGTGGTAGACACAAAAGTGTTCCCTCGTAACCAACATGACTAAGACACTACCCGGGGAGACCGCCGGATAATGTCACTCGATGTGGAAATAAATATTATGACAAAACATAAAAACAGCACTGACGGGGTTAGGTTAAGAGAGGACAGCAGACAGTCAAAGACTGCCCACTGGTTAGTGTACTCGCTAATATCTATGTATGTAATGATATCTATCTCCTATCAAGGCCTGGTGGTATTAGAGTAGAAGGTAATTGTGATATTGTTATTTATTATATAATGATTTAATAGGTATTATATTATATTAATTGTTTTGTTCTTATGGTATTTGTAAATATATACAATAAATGTACATATCTTCTGGTATTAAGTATGTATCTACTGCTGGTAGTTAGTACTATACTCAAGTTTTTTTCTCAATTGAGAACCAAAGGGCCAAACATCGCCTCTTATTGTTGGATGTATAGTTTTCGTGTTTATTTCAATTGAATTTTAGACACAATGTTGTATATAAATATATATATACTATAAAGAATCTGGTTTTAGTTGGTATATATTGTCTATGGTTGTTGTTTTGGACTGTAGGAGATGTGGACTTGTCCAGGAGAAGACCAAGAGCACCCTCTGGTGGATATCCCCTGGCGGAGCACTCCTACAACAACTAAAAGATCCGCCTGTCTGATATAAAGATTGGAGAGTTATTATCATCACTGAGAAGTGTGTTTGACTGACTGTGTGTCATGGTCTGTCTGAATCTAAATAACAGGTTACCTACATTCGTAGTGGATGGGAATATAGTGGAATGTGCAGTGGTTGGATCCCACAGACAAGATAATGGGCGTTATTTTGTGATTGAATTGCATTGTAAGATAGGTACTATGTTGTAGCTAAGTTACATTCTAGAATGAGCTCGACCCATTTCTCCACAGAATATAAATTGGGAGATGAATAGAGTCTCCACATGTAAAGGAAACCTATGGCAGATAAGAATTGAGTTCCAGCAAACAGGTGAATGGTTAGGGTTAGGGGAGTGTGTGGTGATGTTAAGGAGGTATAAACACATCATATATAACAAGGCATAGATAGACAGTACTAGGGGTAGGCGGCCCGACAGAAGAGGTCATGACAGGTCTCAAAATGGACGATCATCACGGGGAATGTGGCAAGATGTCAACAATATTGTCTCCACGTATTGCCCGATAGGGATTCATAATAGTGTAATGGACATATATGTATTTTCATACTAAACCAATCATATCCTCTCAATAAAGCATTCCCTTGTGAGAACCCACCACGAGCCCATAACTGCAAAAGCATACTAATTCCCTCCCACTGCTGAAAATACGATGGAAATGTATGTGCTAAACTCTGTATGTCCACAAAGTACACTGTACACCCAGTCACACGTCAAGCCTGTGAGGTCTAGACAAAATAAGATAATCTTGCTCATAGGCCCAGAAAAAAGATGGGATTGAATGTGATGGAAGTAACATTCTAGTGGTCATGTTGCTTAAAGTCAATATAACGATGGCGATTGTATAGTGATAGTGGTGATTTAAAGTGAAATTATGAACTAACTTCCAGGAGGGGAATGGAACCCTAAAATAGAAAGACAGCTAAGAGGCATGACATAATCCAAATGGGATGGCCCTCCATAACAGTAATTATACTCTTTAGGGCAATGGAGGTATTATAGTTCTAATACAAATATGACAGGTATATAGATTTCACGTGTGATGGTGATAATATTATAGTATAATAGTGTTTAGGGTCTAATTAGAGTTAAAACTCAAGGGTAAGGAGAGGGGGATAAAAACCTTGAATGGACAAAAAGGTTAAAAGGCATGACGTCATCCAACTAGGATACCCCTCTATGGCAGTAACGTAGGCCTTAAAGGCAATGGAGGTGTTATATTACCGATATACGTATGACAGGCATAAAATTTCACACTACCAATATGAAACCTGGATTCCTACGTGGGGTTAAACCAAGCAGGCTTTGTGGTGATGTTTGAGGACAAGTAGCGTCTCACGTAGCCAATGTTCGGCCTCAGAATCTCTGATGGACATGACGTTGGGGTCTGACGCCGCTGCCTTGATGGAGGACGCCAGTTTGGCAGTGATCGTGTCAATTATCTTGAGAATCGAAGACTCGCCGATGATGGAGATATGATGAATGGATCGGATCAATCTGCATATCGCTTTGGCCTTTGCCACGAAATCTGGATCATCTATGCCGTAAGATGAGGGCGTGGCCAAACTCTGGTCTCTCGGTGGTGGGTCGTCGGGCGGCGGTGACGTCACTGGTCCAGCTCCCCTGTATCCACGAGTCTGGGGGGGCGGCGTGGTCGGTGGACGAGTCCTGGGTGGTCTGGGTCTAGGGGGTGGGGTGCAAGGTTGCACTCTGGGAGGTGGTGAGGTTCGTCTCGGAGGTGCGGGGCGGCACGCAACCGGAGCCCGATGCCCAGCAGTGCGTGAGCCCGGATGTGGTCTGTGGCCTGACCCGTCTCCACTGGTCGCAAACACTGGGCGACCGCGGCCCCTCCCCTCATTTTGGTAATGGTAATCTTCCTCCTCACTGCTCGGTGATAGTTGGTCTTCGTCATAATAGTCATCATACCTGGATCTAGGTTGACGTTCGGCTCTGGGATCTAGCCACAGCGCAGGTCCACGCCCACGGCTTGGGCAGTCACACCTGGCCCCGGAGCATTCCGGTGAAGGGCAGAACCCCAGAGGGCCCCATCCGACAACTGGCGCGTAAAATGGCGCCCGTCTGGCCCTATGGGCGTCGCCATTTTGGTAAAAATGGCGGACCTCGTGGCTCCTCGGCGCGTAAAGTTCAGCACGGTTGGAGTAAAAGGATTTATTTCGGTTCCTACCAGCTCTATTGCACGGGCCATTGGTCCAGCGATACGGGTAGCAATGTTCATCCATAACGTAACAGGTTTCCTTCTCAATAGTACTTCTTGGTTCGTTAGGGAGTATTGAAAAAATTCGATAAAAACTGGAAAATGATGTTAATCAAATAGATTTGTTTATTTATAGTTGCAGTTAACGGCGGGACGTTTCGGTTACAAAAAAACCTTCATCAGCCTAGCAATCTTGAGAAAGTACCTGTACGAGCGCTAATTGGTGTGCTTCCAGCATGAAGACCAGAGTGAAAGAGGGAGATGAAGGCGGGGGTTGGGCGGATATACCTTTCACCCCGTGACCTCTAAAGTTGACGATATCCCGGACGAATTAAAAGTAAAGAAATAAAATTTCCCAAGGGGAAAGGGATTAGAAAAATGTCTAGACCCCAGAGGGGGGCGCAGACCTAAAAAATAAAATTATATTAAACTGGATATAAACTAATTGTAAAAAATTGGACCGGAAATGGTTGCATTCAGGGGCCCTCGGAAATTTGAAGAAAAGGTGGTTTGAGCCGGTGAATGGTTGCATTCAGGGACTCCAGGAGTCCAGAAGCTCCTGCGTGAATAATGGAAGCCAATAGTGGGGAAAATGAAGACTATATGAGTGAAATGGATGGATGTGAATTTAGGATTAGGCATAAGGCCCGAATGGTTAGGTTTAGAGTAAGGGGAAGGGAAGGTGTTAACCTCCACTAATAAATAATAATAATAACAATCTAATTGGGGGGTCTGTGACTTAGGATTAGGCACGTAGGGATACTGTGCACCAATACAAAAATTGCCACGTCAATGGACTATATTGGACCCGTGGCCGATGTGGACCATAGCGGGTAAAGGGTGATCATCATGGATATCGTGAGTGGTGACATGCTTCGTACAGGCCTTTCAGAAACATCATTTTCCTATAATCATATGTAAGCATATTATGCATTTACACAGTAGGTATACGTGATAGATATTGAAATAAATATAACTATGTCCCAATGTCATGTAGGTGGTGATACTTTACATGAGATGGACATGCAAAATAGAACAAAAAGAAATAAAAATAACTTTAGATAGCGGTGGTGGACACCAGAGTGTTACCTCAATATATAGGAACATATATCACACAGTTATATCACGATGACATGTATGGTAATAATACTTGACATGAAAAGGATGTGGAAAACTGAACAAAATGAAAAAAAATTAACTTCAAATATAGAGAGGTGACAATGGCAGTGTACAGCCCATCTACATATGATACTATATCCCAATGTCATGCACGATGGTAATCCTTTACATGAGATGGATATGTGAAATAGAACAAAGAAAAACAAAATTAACTTTGGATTAGTGGTGGTGGACACAAGAGTGTTACCTGAATATATAAAAACATATATTACATAGCTATATCCCAATGACATGTATGGTAATGATACTTTACATGAGATGGAGATGGAAAACTGAAAAAAGAGAAATAAAACAAACTTGAGATATAGAAAGGTAGATGTGACAGTGATCGCTCAATCTATGTGTCTGACTATATCTCAATGACACGTACGGTGGTAATACTGTACATGCAATGGACATGGAAAAGTGAAAAAAGAGAAATAAAAGTAACTTCAGGTTTGAGGTGGTAGACACAAAAGTGTTCCCTCGTAACCAACATGACTAAGACACTACCCGGGGAGACCGCCGGATAATGTCACTCGATGTGGAAATAAATATTATGACAAAACATAAAAACAGCACTGACGGGGTTAGGTTAAGAGAGGACAGCAGACAGTCAAAGACTGCCCACTGGTTAGTGTACTCGCTAATATCTATGTATGTAATGATATCTATCTCCTATCAAGGCCTGGTGGTATTAGAGTAGAAGGTAATTGTGATATTGTTATTTATTATATAATGATTTAATAGGTATTATATTATATTAATTGTTTTGTTCTTATGGTATTTGTAAATATATACAATAAATGTACATATCTTCTGGTATTAAGTATGTATCTACTGCTGGTAGTTAGTACTATACTCAAGTTTTTTTCTCAATTGAGAACCAAAGGGCCAAACATCGCCTCTTATTGTTGGATGTATAGTTTTCGTGTTTATTTCAATTGAATTTTAGACACAATGTTGTATATAAATATATATATACTATAAAGAATCTGGTTTTAGTTGGTATATATTGTCTATGGTTGTTGTTTTGGACTGTAGGAGATGTGGACTTGTCCAGGAGAAGACCAAGAGCACCCTCTGGTGGATATCCCCTGGCGGAGCACTCCTACAACAACTAAAAGATCCGCCTGTCTGATATAAAGATTGGAGAGTTATTATCATCACTGAGAAGTGTGTTTGACTGACTGTGTGTCATGGTCTGTCTGAATCTAAATAACAGGTTACCTACATTCGTAGTGGATGGGAATATAGTGGAATGTGCAGTGGTTGGATCCCACAGACAAGATAATGGGCGTTATTTTGTGATTGAATTGCATTGTAAGATAGGTACTATGTTGTAGCTAAGTTACATTCTAGAATGAGCTCGACCCATTTCTCCACAGAATATAAATTGGGAGATGAATAGAGTCTCCACATGTAAAGGAAACCTATGGCAGATAAGAATTGAGTTCCAGCAAACAGGTGAATGGTTAGGGTTAGGGGAGTGTGTGGTGATGTTAAGGAGGTATAAACACATCATATATAACAAGGCATAGATAGACAGTACTAGGGGTAGGCGGCCCGACAGAAGAGGTCATGACAGGTCTCAAAATGGACGATCATCACGGGGAATGTGGCAAGATGTCAACAATATTGTCTCCACGTATTGCCCGATAGGGATTCATAATAGTGTAATGGACATATATGTATTTTCATACTAAACCAATCATATCCTCTCAATAAAGCATTCCCTTGTGAGAACCCACCACGAGCCCATAACTGCAAAAGCATACTAATTCCCTCCCACTGCTGAAAATACGATGGAAATGTATGTGCTAAACTCTGTATGTCCACAAAGTACACTGTACACCCAGTCACACGTCAAGCCTGTGAGGTCTAGACAAAATAAGATAATCTTGCTCATAGGCCCAGAAAAAAGATGGGATTGAATGTGATGGAAGTAACATTCTAGTGGTCATGTTGCTTAAAGTCAATATAACGATGGCGATTGTATAGTGATAGTGGTGATTTAAAGTGAAATTATGAACTAACTTCCAGGAGGGGAATGGAACCCTAAAATAGAAAGACAGCTAAGAGGCATGACATAATCCAAATGGGATGGCCCTCCATAACAGTAATTATACTCTTTAGGGCAATGGAGGTATTATAGTTCTAATACAAATATGACAGGTATATAGATTTCACGTGTGATGGTGATAATATTATAGTATAATAGTGTTTAGGGTCTAATTAGAGTTAAAACTCAAGGGTAAGGAGAGGGGGATAAAAACCTTGAATGGACAAAAAGGTTAAAAGGCATGACGTCATCCAACTAGGATACCCCTCTATGGCAGTAACGTAGGCCTTAAAGGCAATGGAGGTGTTATATTACCGATATACGTATGACAGGCATAAAATTTCACACTACCAATATGAAACCTGGATTCCTACGTGGGGTTAAACCAAGCAGGCTTTGTGGTGATGTTTGAGGACAAGTAGCGTCTCACGTAGCCAATGTTCGGCCTCAGAATCTCTGATGGACATGACGTTGGGGTCTGACGCCGCTGCCTTGATGGAGGACGCCAGTTTGGCAGTGATCGTGTCAATTATCTTGAGAATCGAAGACTCGCCGATGATGGAGATATGATGAATGGATCGGATCAATCTGCATATCGCTTTGGCCTTTGCCACGAAATCTGGATCATCTATGCCGTAAGATGAGGGCGTGGCCAAACTCTGGTCTCTCGGTGGTGGGTCGTCGGGCGGCGGTGACGTCACTGGTCCAGCTCCCCTGTATCCACGAGTCTGGGGGGGCGGCGTGGTCGGTGGACGAGTCCTGGGTGGTCTGGGTCTAGGGGGTGGGGTGCAAGGTTGCACTCTGGGAGGTGGTGAGGTTCGTCTCGGAGGTGCGGGGCGGCACGCAACCGGAGCCCGATGCCCAGCAGTGCGTGAGCCCGGATGTGGTCTGTGGCCTGACCCGTCTCCACTGGTCGCAAACACTGGGCGACCGCGGCCCCTCCCCTCATTTTGGTAATGGTAATCTTCCTCCTCACTGCTCGGTGATAGTTGGTCTTCGTCATAATAGTCATCATACCTGGATCTAGGTTGACGTTCGGCTCTGGGATCTAGCCACAGCGCAGGTCCACGCCCACGGCTTGGGCAGTCACACCTGGCCCCGGAGCATTCCGGTGAAGGGCAGAACCCCAGAGGGCCCCATCCGACAACTGGCGCGTAAAATGGCGCCCGTCTGGCCCTATGGGCGTCGCCATTTTGGTAAAAATGGCGGACCTCGTGGCTCCTCGGCGCGTAAAGTTCAGCACGGTTGGAGTAAAAGGATTTATTTCGGTTCCTACCAGCTCTATTGCACGGGCCATTGGTCCAGCGATACGGGTAGCAATGTTCATCCATAACGTAACAGGTTTCCTTCTCAATAGTACTTCTTGGTTCGTTAGGGAGTATTGAAAAAATTCGATAAAAACTGGAAAATGATGTTAATCAAATAGATTTGTTTATTTATAGTTGCAGTTAACGGCGGGACGTTTCGGTTACAAAAAAACCTTCATCAGCCTAGCAATCTTGAGAAAGTACCTGTACGAGCGCTAATTGGTGTGCTTCCAGCATGAAGACCAGAGTGAAAGAGGGAGATGAAGGCGGGGGTTGGGCGGATATACCTTTCACCCCGTGACCTCTAAAGTTGACGATATCCCGGACGAATTAAAAGTAAAGAAATAAAATTTCCCAAGGGGAAAGGGATTAGAAAAATGTCTAGACCCCAGAGGGGGGCGCAGACCTAAAAAATAAAATTATATTAAACTGGATATAAACTAATTGTAAAAAATTGGACCGGAAATGGTTGCATTCAGGGGCCCTCGGAAATTTGAAGAAAAGGTGGTTTGAGCCGGTGAATGGTTGCATTCAGGGACTCCAGGAGTCCAGAAGCTCCTGCGTGAATAATGGAAGCCAATAGTGGGGAAAATGAAGACTATATGAGTGAAATGGATGGATGTGAATTTAGGATTAGGCATAAGGCCCGAATGGTTAGGTTTAGAGTAAGGGGAAGGGAAGGTGTTAACCTCCACTAATAAATAATAATAATAACAATCTAATTGGGGGGTCTGTGACTTAGGATTAGGCACGTAGGGATACTGTGCACCAATACAAAAATTGCCACGTCAATGGACTATATTGGACCCGTGGCCGATGTGGACCATAGCGGGTAAAGGGTGATCATCATGGATATCGTGAGTGGTGACATGCTTCGTACAGGCCTTTCAGAAACATCATTTTCCTATAATCATATGTAAGCATATTATGCATTTACACAGTAGGTATACGTGATAGATATTGAAATAAATATAACTATGTCCCAATGTCATGTAGGTGGTGATACTTTACATGAGATGGACATGCAAAATAGAACAAAAAGAAATAAAAATAACTTTAGATAGCGGTGGTGGACACCAGAGTGTTACCTCAATATATAGGAACATATATCACACAGTTATATCACGATGACATGTATGGTAATAATACTTGACATGAAAAGGATGTGGAAAACTGAACAAAATGAAAAAAAATTAACTTCAAATATAGAGAGGTGACAATGGCAGTGTACAGCCCATCTACATATGATACTATATCCCAATGTCATGCACGATGGTAATCCTTTACATGAGATGGATATGTGAAATAGAACAAAGAAAAACAAAATTAACTTTGGATTAGTGGTGGTGGACACAAGAGTGTTACCTGAATATATAAAAACATATATTACATAGCTATATCCCAATGACATGTATGGTAATGATACTTTACATGAGATGGAGATGGAAAACTGAAAAAAGAGAAATAAAACAAACTTGAGATATAGAAAGGTAGATGTGACAGTGATCGCTCAATCTATGTGTCTGACTATATCTCAATGACACGTACGGTGGTAATACTGTACATGCAATGGACATGGAAAAGTGAAAAAAGAGAAATAAAAGTAACTTCAGGTTTGAGGTGGTAGACACAAAAGTGTTCCCTCGTAACCAACATGACTAAGACACTACCCGGGGAGACCGCCGGATAATGTCACTCGATGTGGAAATAAATATTATGACAAAACATAAAAACAGCACTGACGGGGTTAGGTTAAGAGAGGACAGCAGACAGTCAAAGACTGCCCACTGGTTAGTGTACTCGCTAATATCTATGTATGTAATGATATCTATCTCCTATCAAGGCCTGGTGGTATTAGAGTAGGAATGATAACATAAAGTTTTTTTGTATATATATTATCAAATTTGATATGATTATTGTTATATTATTATATTATATTATCATGTTGTGGAGTTATTTCTCATTGAGGCCAAAGGGGAGACGGGTGTTCAACTTGTGAATCCATTGTCTTTCCAGGTATTTCCTCTGTTTCTTGGACCAATTGGGATTTGCCTCTAAGATAGTAGTGGTCAGATTATTCCACCCGTGCTCAATGAAATGGCTAACCAAGGGCAGGTGAGTGTCTTTTTAAGAAATAAAATTTCCCAAGGGGAAAGGGATTAGAAAAATGTCTAGACCCCAGAGGGGGGCGCAGACCTAAAAAATAAAATTATATTAAACTGGATATAAACTAATTGTAAAAAATTGGACCGGAAATGGTTGCATTCAGGGGCCCTCGGAAATTTGAAGAAAAGGTGGTTTGAGCCGGTGAATGGTTGCATTCAGGGACTCCAGGAGTCCAGAAGCTCCTGCGTGAATAATGGAAGCCAATAGTGGGGAAAATGAAGACTATATGAGTGAAATGGATGGATGTGAATTTAGGATTAGGCATAAGGCCCGAATGGTTAGGTTTAGAGTAAGGGGAAGGGAAGGTGTTAACCTCCACTAATAAATAATAATAATAACAATCTAATTGGGGGGTCTGTGACTTAGGATTAGGCACGTAGGGATACTGTGCACCAATACAAAAATTGCCACGTCAATGGACTATATTGGACCCGTGGCCGATGTGGACCATAGCGGGTAGAGGGTGATCATCATGGATATCGTGAGTGGTGACATGCTTCGTACAGGCCTTTCAGAAACATCATTTTCCTATAGTCATATGTAAGCATATTATGCATTTACACAGTAGGTATACGTGATAGATATTGAAATAAATATAACTATGTCCCAATGTCATGTAGGTGGTGATACTTTACATGAGATGGACATGCAAAATAGAACAAAAAGAAATAAAAATAACTTTAGATAGCGGTGGTGGACACCAGAGTGTTACCTCAATATATAGGAACATATATCACACAGTTATATCACGATGACATGTATGGTAATAATACTTGACATGAAAAGGATGTGGAAAACTGAACAAAATGAAAAAAAATTAACTTCAAATATAGAGAGGTGACAATGGCAGTGTACAGCCCATCTACATATGTTACTATATCCCAATGTCATGCACGATGGTAATCCTTTACATGAGATGGATATGTGAAATAGAACAAAGAAAAACAAAATTAACTTTGGATTAGTGGTGGTGGACACAAGAGTGTTACCTGAATATATAGAAACATATATTACATAGCTATATCCCAATGACATGTATGGTAATGATACTTTACATGAGATGGAGATGGAAAACTGAAAAAAGAGAAATAAAACAAACTTGAGATATAGAAAGGTAGATGTGACAGTGATCGCTCAATCTATGTGTCTGACTATATCTCAATGACACGTACGGTGGTAATACTGTACATGCAATGGACATGGAAAAGTGAAAAAAGAGAAATAAAAGTAACTTCAGGTTTGAGGTGGTAGACACAAAAGTGTTCCCTCGTAACCAACATGACTAAGACACTACCCGGGGAGACCGCCGGATAATGTCACTCGATGTGGAAATAAATATTATGACAAAACATAAAAACAGCACTGACGGGGTTAGGTTAAGAGAGGACAGCAGACAGTCAAAGACTGCCCACTGGTTAGTGTACTCGCTAATATCTATGTATGTAATGATATCTATCTCCTATCAAGGCCTGGTGGTATTAGAGTAGGAATGATAACATAAAGTTTTTTTGTATATATATTATCAAATTTGATATGATTATTGTTATATTATTATATTATATTATCATGTTGTGGAGTTATTTCTCATTGAGGCCAAAGGGGAGACGGGTGTTCAACTTGTGAATCCATTGTCTTTCCAGGTATTTCCTCTGTTTCTTGGACCAATTGGGATTTGCCTCTAAGATAGTAGTGGTCAGATTATTCCACCCGTGCTCAATGAAATGGCTAACCAAGGGCAGGTGAGTGTCTTTTTAAGAAATAAAATTTCCCAAGGGGAAAGGGATTAGAAAAATGTCTAGACCCCAGAGGGGGGCGCAGACCTAAAAAATAAAATTATATTAAACTGGATATAAACTAATTGTAAAAAATTGGACCGGAAATGGTTGCATTCAGGGGCCCTCGGAAATTTGAAGAAAAGGTGGTTTGAGCCGGTGAATGGTTGCATTCAGGGACTCCAGGAGTCCAGAAGCTCCTGCGTGAATAATGGAAGCCAATAGTGGGGAAAATGAAGACTATATGAGTGAAATGGATGGATGTGAATTTAGGATTAGGCATAAGGCCCGAATGGTTAGGTTTAGAGTAAGGGGAAGGGAAGGTGTTAACCTCCACTAATAAATAATAATAATAACAATCTAATTGGGGGGTCTGTGACTTAGGATTAGGCACGTAGGGATACTGTGCACCAATACAAAAATTGCCACGTCAATGGACTATATTGGACCCGTGGCCGATGTGGACCATAGCGGGTAGAGGGTGATCATCATGGATATCGTGAGTGGTGACATGCTTCGTACAGGCCTTTCAGAAACATCATTTTCCTATAGTCATATGTAAGCATATTATGCATTTACACAGTAGGTATACGTGATAGATATTGAAATAAATATAACTATGTCCCAATGTCATGTAGGTGGTGATACTTTAC
Organism: Ammodytes marinus; assembly: GCF_949987685.1. NCBI lineage: Eukaryota > Metazoa > Chordata > Actinopteri > Uranoscopiformes > Ammodytidae > Ammodytes > Ammodytes marinus. The sequence continues at coordinate 43,868 of NW_027648571.1, forward strand.
ATGAGATGGACATGCAAAATAGAACAAAAAGAAATAAAAATAACTTTAGATAGCGGTGGTGGACACCAGAGTGTTACCTCAATATATAGGAACATATATCACACAGTTATATCACGATGACATGTATGGTAATAATACTTGACATGAAAAGGATGTGGAAAACTGAACAAAATGAAAAAAAATTAACTTCAAATATAGAGAGGTGACAATGGCAGTGTACAGCCCATCTACATATGTTACTATATCCCAATGTCATGCACGATGGTAATCCTTTACATGAGATGGATATGTGAAATAGAACAAAGAAAAACAAAATTAACTTTGGATTAGTGGTGGTGGACACAAGAGTGTTACCTGAATATATAGAAACATATATTACATAGCTATATCCCAATGACATGTATGGTAATGATACTTTACATGAGATGGAGATGGAAAACTGAAAAAAGAGAAATAAAACAAACTTGAGATATAGAAAGGTAGATGTGACAGTGATCGCTCAATCTATGTGTCTGACTATATCTCAATGACACGTACGGTGGTAATACTGTACATGCAATGGACATGGAAAAGTGAAAAAAGAGAAATAAAAGTAACTTCAGGTTTGAGGTGGTAGACACAAAAGTGTTCCCTCGTAACCAACATGACTAAGACACTACCCGGGGAGACCGCCGGATAATGTCACTCGATGTGGAAATAAATATTATGACAAAACATAAAAACAGCACTGACGGGGTTAGGTTAAGAGAGGACAGCAGACAGTCAAAGACTGCCCACTGGTTAGTGTACTCGCTAATATCTATGTATGTAATGATATCTATCTCCTATCAAGGCCTGGTGGTATTAGAGTAGGAATGATAACATAAAGTTTTTTTGTATATATATTATCAAATTTGATATGATTATTGTTATATTATTATATTATATTATCATGTTGTGGAGTTATTTCTCATTGAGGCCAAAGGGGAGACGGGTGTTCAACTTGTGAATCCATTGTCTTTCCAGGTATTTCCTCTGTTTCTTGGACCAATTGGGATTTGCCTCTAAGATAGTAGTGGTCAGATTATTCCACCCGTGCTCAATGAAATGGCTAACCAAGGGCAGGTGAGTGTCTTTTTAAGAAATAAAATTTCCCAAGGGGAAAGGGATTAGAAAAATGTCTAGACCCCAGAGGGGGGCGCAGACCTAAAAAATAAAATTATATTAAACTGGATATAAACTAATTGTAAAAAATTGGACCGGAAATGGTTGCATTCAGGGGCCCTCGGAAATTTGAAGAAAAGGTGGTTTGAGCCGGTGAATGGTTGCATTCAGGGACTCCAGGAGTCCAGAAGCTCCTGCGTGAATAATGGAAGCCAATAGTGGGGAAAATGAAGACTATATGAGTGAAATGGATGGATGTGAATTTAGGATTAGGCATAAGGCCCGAATGGTTAGGTTTAGAGTAAGGGGAAGGGAAGGTGTTAACCTCCACTAATAAATAATAATAATAACAATCTAATTGGGGGGTCTGTGACTTAGGATTAGGCACGTAGGGATACTGTGCACCAATACAAAAATTGCCACGTCAATGGACTATATTGGACCCGTGGCCGATGTGGACCATAGCGGGTAGAGGGTGATCATCATGGATATCGTGAGTGGTGACATGCTTCGTACAGGCCTTTCAGAAACATCATTTTCCTATAGTCATATGTAAGCATATTATGCATTTACACAGTAGGTATACGTGATAGATATTGAAATAAATATAACTATGTCCCAATGTCATGTAGGTGGTGATACTTTACATGAGATGGACATGCAAAATAGAACAAAAAGAAATAAAAATAACTTTAGATAGCGGTGGTGGACACCAGAGTGTTACCTCAATATATAGGAACATATATCACACAGTTATATCACGATGACATGTATGGTAATAATACTTGACATGAAAAGGATGTGGAAAACTGAACAAAATGAAAAAAAATTAACTTCAAATATAGAGAGGTGACAATGGCAGTGTACAGCCCATCTACATATGTTACTATATCCCAATGTCATGCACGATGGTAATCCTTTACATGAGATGGATATGTGAAATAGAACAAAGAAAAACAAAATTAACTTTGGATTAGTGGTGGTGGACACAAGAGTGTTACCTGAATATATAGAAACATATATTACATAGCTATATCCCAATGACATGTATGGTAATGATACTTTACATGAGATGGAGATGGAAAACTGAAAAAAGAGAAATAAAACAAACTTGAGATATAGAAAGGTAGATGTGACAGTGATCGCTCAATCTATGTGTCTGACTATATCTCAATGACACGTACGGTGGTAATACTGTACATGCAATGGACATGGAAAAGTGAAAAAAGAGAAATAAAAGTAACTTCAGGTTTGAGGTGGTAGACACAAAAGTGTTCCCTCGTAACCAACATGACTAAGACACTACCCGGGGAGACCGCCGGATAATGTCACTCGATGTGGAAATAAATATTATGACAAAACATAAAAACAGCACTGACGGGGTTAGGTTAAGAGAGGACAGCAGACAGTCAAAGACTGCCCACTGGTTAGTGTACTCGCTAATATCTATGTATGTAATGATATCTATCTCCTATCAAGGCCTGGTGGTATTAGAGTAGGAATGATAACATAAAGTTTTTTTGTATATATATTATCAAATTTGATATGATTATTGTTATATTATTATATTATATTATCATGTTGTGGAGTTATTTCTCATTGAGGCCAAAGGGGAGACGGGTGTTCAACTTGTGAATCCATTGTCTTTCCAGATATTTCCTCTGTTTCTTGGACCAATTGGGATTTGCCTCTAAGATAGTAGTGGTCAGATTATTCCACCCGTGCTCAATGAAGTGGCTAACCAAGGGCAGGTGAGTGTCTTTTTTACGGCTGATGTTATATCTATGTTGGGTGAATCGTGTCAGTAGTGTATTGCCAGTTTCACCTACATATTGCATCGAGCACGTGAGACAACTTATGAGATATATGCAATTTTTAGTTTTAGTGTTGGTACTTTTTTGGGTGGCGAACACCTGGTTGGTGTGTTTGTTGTATGCCCAGGGTTCAAATTTGTAAAACTCAGTGCGAGCAGCCTCAGTCTTCTGAGTCAACGGTGTTAATTTGGCTTTGATGAGTATATCCTGTATATTGTTGTTCTTCTTGTAGGCCGTGATTATTCTGTGGTCCACCAATAGACCACCTTGTTCCTGGAGTATTTTGAAATTATTCTTAAAGGCTCTGGCCAATTTGGTGGCAGACTCCGAGTAGAATATGACCAGTGGTATCATGGGGTCCACGTTAATTGGTTTAACTGTTTTGAAAGTACTGTAGACCTGTCTAAGGAAAGACCAAGAGTACCCTCTGGTGGACAAGACCTTGCACAGCACCCTCACGGCAAACCCAAAGTCCTCTATTCTTGTGCAGATTCTGTGGAATCTTAAAAATTGGGATTTGACCAAGCCCGCAAAAGTGTGCTTGGGATGGTGGCTGCTTTTATTCAATAGAGCATGTGTGTCTGTTGCTTTAAAGAACACTTTAATGTCCAATCTGTTTGTTTGCTGGAAATTAGGGCCCTTAAAGGTTGTCGTGTCCAGAAAATCCACCTCAGTGAGACTGTGTGTTGATTTAATGGTGATGGAACTGTTAAAGTTGTTCAGAAAATTGCAGAATGTATCAAACTCCTGTAAAGAGTGTGTCCACACTCCCCAAATATCATCTAGGTATCTATAGTAATGTAAGGGTTTAATGGGAGCCTGTGATAAGGCTGATTGTTCCCACTGGGCCATGAAAATATTGGCAAAAGAGGGAGCAAATTTTTTACCCATGGCCGTGCCTGATATTTGTAAAAAGTATTTATCGTCAAATTCAAAGTCGTTTCTGGTAAGGTTAAGGTATAAGAGTTGTAATATTTCCTTATCTGGACGTTTGGAATCTGGATATAACTGAAAGGTATTTTTGACCGCCTCCATGCCTTGGTCTGTGTTGATATTTGTGTAAAGGCTGTCCACATCCATGGTGAACAGGAAGGCATCAGCTGGAATGTGCAGTAGTTTAATTTTGTTGACAAAGTCGTATGTGTCTTTAATGTAACTGGGATGTTTGATAGATATGGGATTGAGGTATGTCTCCACAAAATGGGCTGTGGCATATGTCTCACTACCACAATCCGAGACAATGGGCCTTCCAGGTGGAATTACATTGGGAAGGCTCCACTTGTCTCTGGCCTTGTGTATTTTTGGCAACATATAAAATAGCCTAGGTCTGGGTTCGGCATCCCCCATCAAAAAGGACCTCTGTTTGGCATTGATGAACTTTTTGGTTTGCAGTTTTTGGAGTATTTCTGTGACTAAAGGAATAGTGTCCTTAAAGATAGGCTTCTTAAGGCTTTTATAGTACTTTGTGTCATTAAGTTGCCTGTAACCCTCCCACAGGTATTGCTCTCTGTCCAAAATGACAACAGAGCTGCCTTTATCAGCTGGTTTGATGACTATATTTTTGTTGCTTTTTAGTTGTTTAAGGGCTTCCAGTTCAAATTGATCTAGGTTAGTCGTGTTGCATTTGGCAACGTAGTGGTTGTCGAACCATTCCACGTCTGACTGTATTAGTTGCCTTAAGGGCCAAGGCACGGTTGGTTCTGGTGGTACCCATGTGGATTTTGGCATAAATGGGAGTGGACTAGTTTCCCTAGTGTGCTCAAAATGTGCAGCTAATTTGAGTCTCCTATGGTAGGTTCTGATGTCAATTTGTGTTTGATTTTTAACATTTTTTTCTCCTCTGATGATCGGTATGAAATTAAGGCCTTTGTTAAGCAGGGAGAGTTGAGCTGCAGTAATGTTAAACTTCTGCGCTAACACAATGACATTCTTAAACCCCGTAGACAAAACAGTTTTCACGGGGCGTTTGCTTTTAACATATCAACCCATTCTTTGAGGATCTTCCTGGCGGTGGGGATGGTCCAGTGGACGCCGTCTTCCTCAGCCTGGAAGCTCTTCTGCTGCAGTCTGGGGATGAAGTTGAACTGTCTGACGATGTGTTGGTTGAGCCGTCTCAGGTTGCGTAGTTCATCCTCTGGAAGGGACTCAGAGAAATTCAGTTCGGGTATTAGTATGAGGGCATGGGGAAAAGCAAGAGTGGCCATTCTCACAGCCCTCTGTATGTGGCCGATCAGTGCCCCCTCTGTCCTCTGAGCTCTGTCATTGATGCCAAAGGACAGCACGAGTGACTCAACAATGTCAGTGTGTGTGGTTTTTGCCAGTATGGCTTCAGCATGCCTAAACGTTGCACCCGGATAGGACTCGATCTGGAGGTCGGGCTCTTGGAAGGGTGGTATGCGATTGAGGTTGGAGTCCCCCATGATGACCCACTTCTTAGTGGGGGTGAGGGACCAGTCCTTGACTCTGTTTTTGCCTGTGCTGAGATGTCTATGTGGTCTGTAGACTGGTGAGAATAATAGCTTGGGTTGTGATGCAGATGTGCCGGTGTTAGGTGTGGTGTGAGTGTTCTCTATGAGAATAGGTGGAGTGAGGGTAGGCGAGGGTAACCTGCTGGGCCCCGGTTGTGGACTGGATGGTGTGGAACTGTCACTGTCAATTGTAACGGGGACCGTGGGCCCCTCGGCGGTTGGCATGCGGGGAGCGTTGGCCTCCGACCAAAGCTCCATGGAGTCGCAGTCATCATTGTGAAGAGCAGTGCTCGTGGGATGGGTTCCAGGTGCCTCCACATCCGTAGGGAAGGTCTGTCCTGAAGAGGAGGGGCGTGGACGTGAGCTGGAAGAGAGAAGAGGCAGAGAGGAATGGGGGACTGGGGACTGAAGGGAGGGGAGGGGGGGGGGGGGGGGGGGAGGAGGAGGAGGAGGAGGAGGGGGTTATAAGGGGGAGAGGGAGAAGACGGGGGATGGAGAGGGAAAGGGAAGAGGAGGAGGGAAGAGGAGCGGGGAGGGGGGAAGAAGGGAGGGGGAGAAGAGATGGGAGAGGAGTAGGTGTGTCCTTCTTGGTCCGCGGTGCTTCCTTCGTGGCGTGAGGCTGGACCCTGTCCTGTTGTGGATCTTCATGACGTAGCTCTGTGTCCAATGGCTTTGAGGGTGGAGCGTTGGCAGACGTTCTGACTCTCACCCGTGGTACCCTCTGGCAGAGTGGGGTCGGACCCTCTGGTGTCGGTCCGGTTAGCAGAACGGGATTCCACCAGGTGGAGGAATCGGTTGCGTTAGGACCCTCTGTGTCTGGAGGGTTGATGTGGCGACGTTTCTGCACCGCCTTCATGGGTCTGGTGAAGACATGGTGTTGGCCCGGAGGGGCTGACCCTGTGTTGGTTGATCTGGGGGTGGGTCTGACCTCTGGAATAGACAGCGCATTAGACAGCATGGAATGGACTTTGTCTAGAGTGCGTTGTAAGAGCCTTTGTCCCAGCTGTTTCTTAGCCCACGTGGTGGCCACCCCAAAAGGCTGTTGCCAGTCGACGCCACCGACATGGGTCATGATCTCTAAGTCTGTGTCCAAGCACTCTTGGTAATGATCCTTGAGAATTAGCAGCGTCTCCTGTTCCCACTGCTTGGCGTTGGCCTCTATGAGGGAAGTGGTGGTGGGGTTGGGCGCTGCTGGTTTAATCGAAGTCGCCAATTTGGTGGTGAGTTTGTCGATTGCGATGGGGATGGACCTACCGCTGATGTTGGACATGTGATGTGTGGCTTTGATGAGCCTGCATGTCACCCTGGCCTTGGCTGCGAAATCCGGGTCGCTTCTGTAGTGTGGTGGAGGCGTAGCCGGTCTGCGACCCCTCGGTGGTCGATTACGTGGTGGTGGCGTACCTGGCCTGGTTGCCCTGCGCCCACGGGTATGGGGGGGCGGCGTGGTCGGTCTACGACCCCTAGGTGGTCGATCACGCGGTGGTGGCGTGCCTGGTCTGGCTCCCCTGGGCCCACGAACCTGGGGGGGCGGCGTGGTCGGTCGGCGACCCCTGGGTGGTCGGAATCGAGGGGGCGGCGTGCTCGGACGCGCCCTGGGAGGTGGCGTGCTGCGTCTATGAGGTCTGGAAGGTCGCATCAGAGGCGGCGGCGCAGCAGGTGCGGGACGCCCGACATCAAGGGGACTAGATGGTGGTCTGTACCGTGACCCATCTCTGCTGGTGGTGCCGTATGGGCGATCATCATATCTCCCCCCACTGTGATATCTAGCAGTGTGTGGATAGCCACGGTGATAGTACCTCTCTGGTGAGGATATATAATCATGGTATTGATCATCGTGGCTCCATCTGGAGTAATGTTCAACCCTAGGCGCTTGCCATGGTGCAGGTCTAGGCCCGTGACGTGGGTGTTCGTACCTGGTTCCGGTAGACTCCGGTGAAGAATAAGGTCTACGCGGGCCCCATCTGACCGCTTGAGCGTAAGATGGCGCGCGCTCCGGGCTATGGGCGCCGCCATTTTTGTAGTCTTGACGGACCTCGTTTTTATCAGATGAGTAATGGCGAACTTCGTTATTCTCCGGTGAATAATGTCGATTGCGATTAATATAGGGAGCTTTAAAGCGGGTCCTACCAGATCTCCTGCTCTGGACTTTGGTCCATTCATGTGGGTTGTAGCGTTCATCCATAGTAAGGTGTTATAACGCACCAGTGGTGTTAGCTCGTGGTAATTAGCAAGAATGTTGTGTGAAAAAAAATTATTAAAAATCGAAAAAAGATCGGAAGATGATGTTAATCAAGTTGATTTGTTTATTTACAGTTGCAATATAACGGCGGGACGTTTCGGTTACAAAAAAACCTTCATCAGCCTAGCAATCTTGAGAAAGTACCTGTACGAGCGCTAATTGGTGTGCTTCCAGCATGAAGACCAGAGTGAAAGAGGGAGATGAAGGCGGGGGTTGGGCGGATATACCTTTCACCCCGTGACCTCTAAAGTTGGCGATATCCCGGACGAATTAAAAGTAAAGAAATAAAATTTCCCAAGGGGAAAGGGATTAGAAAAATGTCTAGACCCCAGAGGGGGGCGCAGACCTAAAAAATAAAATTATATTAAACTGGATATAAACTAATTGTAAAAAATTGGACCGGAAATGGTTGCATTCAGGGGCCCTCGGAAATTTGAAGAAAAGGTGGTTTGAGCCGGTGAATGGTTGCATTCAGGGACTCCAGGAGTCCAGAAGCTCCTGCGTGAATAATGGAAGCCAATAGTGGGGAAAATGAAGACTATATGAATGAAATGGATGGATGTGAATTTAGGATTAGGCATAAGGCCCGAATGGTTAGGTTTAGAGTAAGGGGAAGGGAAGGTGTTAACCTCCACTAATAAATAATAATAATAACAATCTAATTGGGGGGTCTGTGACTTAGGATTAGGCACGTAGGGGTACTGTGCACCAATACAAAAATTGCCACGTCAATGGACTATATTGGACCCGTGGCCGATGTGGACCATAGCGGGTAGAGGGTGATCATCATGGATATCGTGAGTGGTGACATGCTTCGTACAGGCCTTTCAGAAACATCATTTTCCTATAGTCATATGTAAGCATATTATGCATTTACACAGTAGGTATACGTGATAGATATTGAAATAAATATAACTATGTCCCAATGTCATGTAGGTGGTGATACTTTACATGAGATGGACATGCAAAATAGAACAAAAAGAAATAAAAATAACTTTAGATAGCGGTGGTGGACACCAGAGTGTTACCTCAATATATAGGAACATATATCACACAGTTATATCACGATGACATGTATGGTAATAATACTTGACATGAAAAGGATGTGGAAAACTGAACAAAATGAAAAAAAATTAACTTCAAATATAGAGAGGTGACAATGGCAGTGTACAGCCCATCTACATATGTTACTATATCCCAATGTCATGCACGATGGCAATCCTTTACATGAGATGGATATGTGAAATAGAACAAAGAAAAACAAAATTAACTTTGGATTAGTGGTGGTGGACACAAGAGTGTTACCTGAATATATAGAAACATATATTACATAGCTATATCCCAATGACATGTATGGTAATGATACTTTACATGAGATGGAGATGGAAAACTGAAAAAAGAGAAATAAAACAAACTTGAGATATAGAAAGGTAGATGTGACAGTGATCGCTCAATCTATGTGTCTGACTATATCTCAATGACACGTACGGTGGTAATACTGTACATGCAATGGACATGGAAAAGTGAAAAAAGAGAAATAAAAGTAACTTCAGGTTTGAGGTGGTAGACACAAAAGTGTTCCCTCGTAACCAACATGACTAAGACACTACCCGGGGAGACCGCCGGATAATGTCACTCGATGTGGAAATAAATATTATGACAAAACATAAAAACAGCACTGACGGGGTTAGGTTAAGAGAGGACAGCAGACAGTCAAAGACTGCCCACTGGTTAGTGTACTCGCTAATATCTATGTATGTAATGATATCTATCTCCTATCAAGGCCTGGTGGTATTAGAGTAGGAATGATAACATAAAGTTTTTTTGTATATATATTATCAAATTTGATATGATTATTGTTATATTATTATATTATATTATCATGTTGTGGAGTTATTTCTCATTGAGGCCAAAGGGGAGACGGGTGTTCAACTTGTGAATCCATTGTCTTTCCAGATATTTCCTCTGTTTCTTGGACCAATTGGGATTTGCCTCTAAGATAGTAGTGGTCAGATTATTCCACCCGTGCTCAATGAAGTGGCTAACCAAGGGCAGGTGAGTGTCTTTTTTACGGCTGATGTTATATCTATGTTGGGTGAATCGTGTCAGTAGTGTATTGCCAGTTTCACCTACATATTGCATCGAGCACGTGAGACAACTTATGAGATATATGCAATTTTTAGTTTTAGTGTTGGTACTTTTTTGGGTGGCGAACACCTGGTTGGTGTGTTTGTTGTATGCCCAGGGTTCAAATTTGTAAAACTCAGTGCGAGCAGCCTCAGTCTTCTGAGTCAACGGTGTTAATTTGGCTTTGATGAGTATATCCTGTATATTGTTGTTCTTCTTGTAGGCCGTGATTATTCTGTGGTCCACCAATAGACCACCTTGTTCCTGGAGTATTTTGAAATTATTCTTAAAGGCTCTGGCCAATTTGGTGGCAGACTCCGAGTAGAATATGACCAGTGGTATCATGGGGTCCACGTTAATTGGTTTAACTGTTTTGAAAGTACTGTAGACCTGTCTAAGGAAAGACCAAGAGTACCCTCTGGTGGACAAGACCTTGCACAGCACCCTCACGGCAAACCCAAAGTCCTCTATTCTTGTGCAGATTCTGTGGAATCTTAAAAATTGGGATTTGACCAAGCCCGCAAAAGTGTGCTTGGGATGGTGGCTGCTTTTATTCAATAGAGCATGTGTGTCTGTTGCTTTAAAGAACACTTTAATGTCCAATCTGTTTGTTTGCTGGAAATTAGGGCCCTTAAAGGTTGTCGTGTCCAGAAAATCCACCTCAGTGAGACTGTGTGTTGATTTAATGGTGATGGAACTGTTAAAGTTGTTCAGAAAATTGCAGAATGTATCAAACTCCTGTAAAGAGTGTGTCCACACTCCCCAAATATCATCTAGGTATCTATAGTAATGTAAGGGTTTAATGGGAGCCTGTGATAAGGCTGATTGTTCCCACTGGGCCATGAAAATATTGGCAAAAGAGGGAGCAAATTTTTTACCCATGGCCGTGCCTGATATTTGTAAAAAGTATTTATCGTCAAATTCAAAGTCGTTTCTGGTAAGGTTAAGGTATAAGAGTTGTAATATTTCCTTATCTGGACGTTTGGAATCTGGATATAACTGAAAGGTATTTTTGACCGCCTCCATGCCTTGGTCTGTGTTGATATTTGTGTAAAGGCTGTCCACATCCATGGTGAACAGGAAGGCATCAGCTGGAATGTGCAGTAGTTTAATTTTGTTGACAAAGTCGTATGTGTCTTTAATGTAACTGGGATGTTTGATAGATATGGGATTGAGGTATGTCTCCACAAAATGGGCTGTGGCATATGTCTCACTACCACAATCCGAGACAATGGGCCTTCCAGGTGGAATTACATTGGGAAGGCTCCACTTGTCTCTGGCCTTGTGTATTTTTGGCAACATATAAAATAGCCTAGGTCTGGGTTCGGCATCCCCCATCAAAAAGGACCTCTGTTTGGCATTGATGAACTTTTTGGTTTGCAGTTTTTGGAGTATTTCTGTGACTAAAGGAATAGTGTCCTTAAAGATAGGCTTCTTAAGGCTTTTATAGTACTTTGTGTCATTAAGTTGCCTGTAACCCTCCCACAGGTATTGCTCTCTGTCCAAAATGACAACAGAGCTGCCTTTATCAGCTGGTTTGATGACTATATTTTTGTTGCTTTTTAGTTGTTTAAGGGCTTCCAGTTCAAATTGATCTAGGTTAGTCGTGTTGCATTTGGCAACGTAGTGGTTGTCGAACCATTCCACGTCTGACTGTATTAGTTGCCTTAAGGGCCAAGGCACGGTTGGTTCTGGTGGTACCCATGTGGATTTTGGCATAAATGGGAGTGGACTAGTTTCCCTAGTGTGCTCAAAATGTGCAGCTAATTTGAGTCTCCTATGGTAGGTTCTGATGTCAATTTGTGTTTGATTTTTAACATTTTTTTCTCCTCTGATGATCGGTATGAAATTAAGGCCTTTGTTAAGCAGGGAGAGTTGAGCTGCAGTAATGTTAAACTTCTGCGCTAACACAATGACATTCTTAAACCCCGTAGACAAAACAGTTTTCACGGGGCGTTTGCTTTTAACATATCAACCCATTCTTTGAGGATCTTCCTGGCGGTGGGGATGGTCCAGTGGACGCCGTCTTCCTCAGCCTGGAAGCTCTTCTGCTGCAGTCTGGGGATGAAGTTGAACTGTCTGACGATGTGTTGGTTGAGCCGTCTCAGGTTGCGTAGTTCATCCTCTGGAAGGGACTCAGAGAAATTCAGTTCGGGTATTAGTATGAGGGCATGGGGAAAAGCAAGAGTGGCCATTCTCACAGCCCTCTGTATGTGGCCGATCAGTGCCCCCTCTGTCCTCTGAGCTCTGTCATTGATGCCAAAGGACAGCACGAGTGACTCAACAATGTCAGTGTGTGTGGTTTTTGCCAGTATGGCTTCAGCATGCCTAAACGTTGCACCCGGATAGGACTCGATCTGGAGGTCGGGCTCTTGGAAGGGTGGTATGCGATTGAGGTTGGAGTCCCCCATGATGACCCACTTCTTAGTGGGGGTGAGGGACCAGTCCTTGACTCTGTTTTTGCCTGTGCTGAGATGTCTATGTGGTCTGTAGACTGGTGAGAATAATAGCTTGGGTTGTGATGCAGATGTGCCGGTGTTAGGTGTGGTGTGAGTGTTCTCTATGAGAATAGGTGGAGTGAGGGTAGGCGAGGGTAACCTGCTGGGCCCCGGTTGTGGACTGGATGGTGTGGAACTGTCACTGTCAATTGTAACGGGGACCGTGGGCCCCTCGGCGGTTGGCATGCGGGGAGCGTTGGCCTCCGACCAAAGCTCCATGGAGTCGCAGTCATCATTGTGAAGAGCAGTGCTCGTGGGATGGGTTCCAGGTGCCTCCACATCCGTAGGGAAGGTCTGTCCTGAAGAGGAGGGGCGTGGACGTGAGCTGGAAGAGAGAAGAGGCAGAGAGGAATGGGGGACTGGGGACTGAAGGGAGGGGAGGGGGGGGGGGGGGGGGGGAGGAGGAGGAGGAGGAGGAGGGGGTTATAAGGGGGAGAGGGAGAAGACGGGGGATGGAGAGGGAAAGGGAAGAGGAGGAGGGAAGAGGAGCGGGGAGGGGGGAAGAAGGGAGGGGGAGAAGAGATGGGAGAGGAGTAGGTGTGTCCTTCTTGGTCCGCGGTGCTTCCTTCGTGGCGTGAGGCTGGACCCTGTCCTGTTGTGGATCTTCATGACGTAGCTCTGTGTCCAATGGCTTTGAGGGTGGAGCGTTGGCAGACGTTCTGACTCTCACCCGTGGTACCCTCTGGCAGAGTGGGGTCGGACCCTCTGGTGTCGGTCCGGTTAGCAGAACGGGATTCCACCAGGTGGAGGAATCGGTTGCGTTAGGACCCTCTGTGTCTGGAGGGTTGATGTGGCGACGTTTCTGCACCGCCTTCATGGGTCTGGTGAAGACATGGTGTTGGCCCGGAGGGGCTGACCCTGTGTTGGTTGATCTGGGGGTGGGTCTGACCTCTGGAATAGACAGCGCATTAGACAGCATGGAATGGACTTTGTCTAGAGTGCGTTGTAAGAGCCTTTGTCCCAGCTGTTTCTTAGCCCACGTGGTGGCCACCCCAAAAGGCTGTTGCCAGTCGACGCCACCGACATGGGTCATGATCTCTAAGTCTGTGTCCAAGCACTCTTGGTAATGATCCTTGAGAATTAGCAGCGTCTCCTGTTCCCACTGCTTGGCGTTGGCCTCTATGAGGGAAGTGGTGGTGGGGTTGGGCGCTGCTGGTTTAATCGAAGTCGCCAATTTGGTGGTGAGTTTGTCGATTGCGATGGGGATGGACCTACCGCTGATGTTGGACATGTGATGTGTGGCTTTGATGAGCCTGCATGTCACCCTGGCCTTGGCTGCGAAATCCGGGTCGCTTCTGTAGTGTGGTGGAGGCGTAGCCGGTCTGCGACCCCTCGGTGGTCGATTACGTGGTGGTGGCGTACCTGGCCTGGTTGCCCTGCGCCCACGGGTATGGGGGGGCGGCGTGGTCGGTCTACGACCCCTAGGTGGTCGATCACGCGGTGGTGGCGTGCCTGGTCTGGCTCCCCTGGGCCCACGAACCTGGGGGGGCGGCGTGGTCGGTCGGCGACCCCTGGGTGGTCGGAATCGAGGGGGCGGCGTGCTCGGACGCGCCCTGGGAGGTGGCGTGCTGCGTCTATGAGGTCTGGAAGGTCGCATCAGAGGCGGCGGCGCAGCAGGTGCGGGACGCCCGACATCAAGGGGACTAGATGGTGGTCTGTACCGTGACCCATCTCTGCTGGTGGTGCCGTATGGGCGATCATCATATCTCCCCCCACTGTGATATCTAGCAGTGTGTGGATAGCCACGGTGATAGTACCTCTCTGGTGAGGATATATAATCATGGTATTGATCATCGTGGCTCCATCTGGAGTAATGTTCAACCCTAGGCGCTTGCCATGGTGCAGGTCTAGGCCCGTGACGTGGGTGTTCGTACCTGGTTCCGGTAGACTCCGGTGAAGAATAAGGTCTACGCGGGCCCCATCTGACCGCTTGAGCGTAAGATGGCGCGCGCTCCGGGCTATGGGCGCCGCCATTTTTGTAGTCTTGACGGACCTCGTTTTTATCAGATGAGTAATGGCGAACTTCGTTATTCTCCGGTGAATAATGTCGATTGCGATTAATATAGGGAGCTTTAAAGCGGGTCCTACCAGATCTCCTGCTCTGGACTTTGGTCCATTCATGTGGGTTGTAGCGTTCATCCATAGTAAGGTGTTATAACGCACCAGTGGTGTTAGCTCGTGGTAATTA
>NW_027648570.1:10000-15000 GCF_949987685.1 Ammodytes marinus
GATCTCGGGGCCCGTTTCAAGACCCTGTGTGGGGCCCCACACTTTTTTTTTTTTTTTTTTTTTTTTTTTTTTTTTTTAATAAATAATGCTTGTGCATGCTGCCCGCGAAAATAAAAAAGATTGTGGAAACCAGTTGGTTCATAGACGGATTATGAGATAATGGGCCCAGACTCTTTGTACCGTTTTAAAGTTAAATGCATCAGAGCAGAGGAACATTTTAATCAAATCTTGAGCTGCAGAAGGAACATTATTTTTCTTAAACAGGCACTCTTTACTCTGCAACTGTGAAAACAGTACAGTAGATTGGTCTGCAGACTCATGTTATATGATGGAGGGGCCCATTGCAACATATACAGGGTGGAAAGCTACTTTTCATGAACAGTATAGAATTTACACATAGCAAGCTTATTCCTGTTTGTGTGTGGGGGGCTTAGCTGTCCCTCATGAAGCCCCTTAGACAGAGCTAATAATGCTTTTGTTTTGCACTTGCTTTTCTATTTGTCACCTAGTTGGGGCCATGATGATTTATTTCCTTATATTTAGGCTATTCCTTGTTGGACCCTGTTATTGACATGAGTGACTGAGCTCTTTGACAATGCAACATTTAAAGTTACTATCAGTATTTCTGGCTTAGGCCCCCCCCCCCGAGCCCTTGGGCCCCTGGGCATGGTTGCATGCAATATTATTCTCAAAGTGCACCAGATTGATGAATTTTACTTTAAAAGGTTGCATTTTTTTCTTCCGGGGCCCCCCTACAAGGTCCAGGGTCCCCACCCACCTCAGTCTCCCTATTTAGCCTATACTGTAAAAAGCACTGTAGGTGTGTATGGTTATTATAGGTCATTACACTGGTCAGTCTGAACTGGTAGCCTAATAATGGCCGAGCCCTCCGCCCCAAACATTCAAGTGTCCCTTTTTTTCCTAAATCCAAGGTGGCAACCCTAACTAGTGCGACAGCCTGCCAAATTGCAATTGGCAGGTTAGATTATTTTGTCTAAATTGCAATCAGTGCACCCCTATTAATTTTTCTACAATTATTACTGCACACACTAGGAAATAATATTAATTGAGAATCTCAAATGAGACCAAGATGACATGCTCAAAGGTAATTAGAGCGAAATGCAAGGGTTAAGGTTATGCAAGTTTTCAATCATAGCCTACTTTGTGTGCTACCAAATTTATTTTTGTGCTACTGATTTTTTTTGCTTGCTAGCACCAGTGCTACCACTTTAAAAAATAAGCGTACAGCCCTGGTGTGTGTGTGTGTGTTGTACAACTATTTTTGTGAGGACATTTTGTCTGGTTCTTACTTTGGGACAGGCCTTTAAAGGGCTGTTTGAGGGTTAACACTAGGTTTTAAGGACAGGCCTTTAAAGGGCTGTTTGAGGGTTAACACTAGGTTTTAAGGACAGGCCTTTAAAGGGCTGTTTGAGGGTTAACACTAGGTTTTAAGGTTCAGGTATGAATTAGGTTTATGTTAGGGTTAAGGCCAGGACACACCAGTCCGACATGTTCCGACTTCGCAAAAAATGGAGTCGGCCGTTTCAGGAAGCTCCAGTCTTCCCGTCGGGGCCAAAGAACACACCGAGACGACTGCTTATTTTCCGTACGCTCGCGGGACGTAATGTCTCCACAACAGCAGGCGGCGCTAATCTGTATTGTGGCCCGAAAAAATACGAAAGCCGGAAATGATTGGACATCTCTCTAGAGCATAAACATAGATAGAAATACGTATTTATATTTATGGACCATAAAGAGCACCATTTTTAGCAGAGAGTGTCGAGCATGGTGTCGAGCAGTCAACAAGGGTTGATGCATGTGAGTACTCTCAAAACGAAACGAACAAACACATTAAAACGATGGCTAGCTGTTGTTAGCTGTTTGTGCTACCCGCCTCACTTCCGGGCTTCACTGATTCGCTAGCCCTCCACCTATCAAATTGCTCCAAACGAAAGACGGTCGGCCGCCGATTGAACATGTTCAATCGGCGGCCGACAGGCTCAAAACAAGCCCGACGACCTCTACGTCGGCCGACGTCACGGCACACACCAAACAGATTCGTCTTTTTTTTTGACGACGGCGATTATCGGGCTGGTGTGTCCTGGGCTTTAGTGTAAGGGTTGGGGTTAGGCATTTAGTTTGGATGGTTAGGGTTAGGGTAAGGGGCTATGGAATGCATTATGTCAATGAATGTCCTCACAAGTATAGCTGTACAAACGTGTGTGTGTGTGTGTGTGTGTGTGTGTGTGTGTGTGTGTGTGTGTGTGTGTGTGTGTGTGTGTGTGTGTGTGTGTGTGTGTGTGTGTGTGTGTGTGTGTGTGTGTGTGTGTGTGTGTGTGTGTGTGTGTGTGTGTGTGTGTGTGTGTGTGTGTGTGTGTGTGTGTGTGTGTGTGTGTGTGTGTGTGTGTGTGTGTGTGTGTGTGTGTGTGTGTGTGTGTGTGTGTGTGTGTGTGTGCGTCCTGCTTTGGCGACAGTGTCACCTGTCTGTCTGGAAGCTTTCTCAAGAATGCGACCATTTTTAGAAACTCTCTCTCACCGAGCCAATAATAGAAAAGACATCAGCTGTGTGTGTGTGTGTGTGTGTGTGTGTGTGTCTGTGTGTGTGTGTGTGTGTGCGTGTTTGTCACTTAAAAGGGAGGATTGTGACTCTGCCACTCAGTCAGCTGTAGGGATGCGTCACGTACATCCCTATGCACGTAAACACGGGCATGATAAAGTTGACTGTTTAGTGCTTGTTTCAGGATACGTGTTTTCAAATGCAAGCCGTGTCTCAGCCTGAATATTTTATTGAGGTAATCAGTTCAGTCCGAGGCTTGTAATGTAATCGCTCGCTATCATGTCTGTCCCAGCCGGCTACTGTAGGCTATATAGCTGATAGCTGCCCTACATGTCTCCTCTCCTGTCATGTACAGTATGTTTAAAGTAACTTCCCCAACATCCAACACAACTGGGTGAGCTTAGCGAATATATGGACATTTCATTAAGTTTTTCGGATCTGTGATGCAAATCAGATGAAAGAGAGCCAGAGAAGGCTGCACGCGGCGAGACAAAATACACTCGAAAAGTCCCAGAAGCCGGTACTCTCTGGCCAATCAGTGGCCGGCCGTCTGCGGACGTCACCTTTTAGCATCGGCTCAGCTCGCTTGGTACCTAGAGCGAGGCGATACCTAAAAAAGCAGCCGCGAGCAGGGACCAGGTACCATGAAATTGCGGTAGAAACGCCAAAAATGCGTGTTGAGTCGAGTTGAGTTGAGTTGAGTTGAGTCGAGCTGTTACCATGCGGTGTAAAAGCGCCATTACACAGCTACAAAACACAAGTGTCACAGTTTAACGACCTGTCTAAAACTGTGAACTAAATTCCTTCAGTGGAATTCCCCTCACTAGCCAATGAGAAGCCGGCAACTAAACTCACCGACCAATAAGGAACGAGAGTTTCCCCATAGCAACCAACCAGAGACATGGCACAAGGACAAACACATTTGGAACATTTAACAGACAGTCTCACTTTCCTCCTGTCTCTCACACACACACACACACACACACGGAAGCACACACACACACACACACACACTCACTCACTCACACACTCTCACTCACTCACACACTCTCTCACACACACACACACACACACACTCACTCACACACTCTCACTCTCTCTCACACACACACACACACTCACTCACACACTCACTCACACACACACACTGCGACCCCCCACAGCGGTAGAGACAGTGGACATGCCAGTGTGTATATATACAGACAGAGCTGATATGTGATAGCGGACGCGCTGGTGTCATGTCTGATATTTATGGTTTTATGACTCGTTCAAATTCCAAACTAAAACAGACAGAGGTTGAAGTCAGCAGCAAATTTAGATGTGGTGCTTTTCTAGCCTGGCACCGCCCGCCTTCCTACTTCCACTCAATGTTCATTTCCCTTCAGTAGTCAGTCTGGGTCTGCGGTATATTAGTGGGTTTTCTCCGGTAGATTTTTACCGGTCCAATCAGCGAACAGAGGGAGTGGCTGAGAACAATGGCGTTGAGGTCGTGCGCCAGTTTCAGTTGTAGTCAGAAGCCGGCGCATGACATCACGTCACGACCAAACGTTATGCGATTGGTTGGCAGATCCACAGTGGCACTGGGCAGATCCAATAGTTTTAAACAACGAGGGGCGACTGTGGCTCAGGTGGTAGAGCGGGTCGGCCGATGATCAAAGGGTTGGAGGTTCGATCCCCGCCCTGCCACCTGTGTCATAGTTGTTGTGTCCTTGGGCAAGACACTTCACCCACCTTGCCTCGTGTGAATGTCGATAGTTAGCCTGCTGCTATCGGTGTATGAATGTGTGTGTGAATGGTAACGTGGGAAAGGAAAACAGGTCTCCCTTGTAAAAGAGTCTCCGGTCTCAATGGGATTTACCTGTAGAAATAAAGGTTAAAAAACAAAAAAAACAAAAAAAAAAAACTTCAACTGATTCATAATTTGCCCATGTGTTGACCTTAAAATCACGTGCATTACAAGTGTCACATTAAGATAGACATAACATGAAGATAGATGAGAAAATAGTGCGATGTGTGTGTGTTAGTGTGTGTGTGCGTGCGCGTGTGTGCGTGTCTCTGTGTGTGTGTGTGTGTGTGTGTGTGTGCGTGCGTGCCCGTGTGTGTATGTGTGCGTGATTTGTGATTGCCATATAACCAAACGAAATATGGTCTTTTGAGTCTAGTTACATAAATAATACAGACATTATGGATTATTTTGAACCATGTATTTCTCATTTTAGAACATATAAAATCATAGGTAGTGTTGAAAGTAAGTATAACACATTAAAGTGTGTATGTTGTGGAAGCAGTTTTCTTATCTGTGCTGGACTATGGGTCTGCTTTGACATTTCTACCGCTGCAAGTTCTATACCGTCATAGTGCCTGAAGGGTTAATCCTATTGTGTGTGTGTGTGTGTGTGACTGTGTGTGTGTGTGTGTGTGACTTTGTGTGTGACTGTGTGTG